>NC_142809.1:38375341-38515790 GCF_049724085.1 Artemia sp. Qi Xiang Cuo
TGTCAGTTTTAGTGTGTGTGCTTAAGTGTTAGTGTGTGTGTGTGTAAGTTTTTGTGTGTTTGATTTATATTTTGTGAGTCTTTGTATGTGTGTGTGTGTGTAAGTTCTTGTGTTCATGTATGTTTTTGTGTGGATGTAAGTTTTTGAGTGTGTGTGTAATTTTTTGTGTGTGTGGGTGTTATTTTTTGTGTGTCTGAGATTTTGTGTGTGTTAGTTTTTTTGTGTGTGTGTGTGTAAGTTTTAGTGTATGTGTGTGTGTGTCAGTGTGTGTGAGAATGTAAGTTTTCGTATGCTTGTGTATGTGTGTGTTTTTTTTTGTTTTTTTGTGTTTGTATGTTTTTGTGTGTGTGTATTTTATGTAGTGTGTGTGTAATTTTTTTTGCGTGTGTGTTAGTTTTCTTGTGTGTGTAAGTTTTTGTGTGAATGTAAGTTTTTGTGTGAATGTAAGTTTGTACATGTGGGTGTAAGTTTTTGTGTGTGTGTGTCAGTTTTTGTTTGTCTAATCTTTTGTGTGTGGCTGTTATTTTTTGTGTGTGTTTTTTATTTTTTTTTTGTTTGTGTGTGTTTGTAAGTTGTTTTTTTGTGTGTGTAAGTTTGTGTGTGTGTGTGTGTGTGTGTGTATTTGTGTTTTTGTTTAATTTTTTGAGTGTGTGTGTTATTTTTCGTGTGTGTGTGTAAGTTTTTTGTTTGTGTGTGTGTGTGTTTTTGTAAGTTTTTGTGAGTGTGTGTGTGAGTTTTTTTGTGTTCATGTGTAAGTTTTTGTGTGTGTGTGTGTGTGTGTGTGTAAGTTTTTGTGTGTGTAAGTTTTGGCGTGTGTGTGTAAGTTTTCGTGTGTGCGTGTGTGTGTGAGTTTTGTATGTGTGTGTGTGTGTGTGTGTGTGTAAGTTTTTGTGTGAATGTAAGTTTTTGTGTGCATGTAAGTTTTCGTGTGAATGTGTAAGTTTTTGTGTGTGTGTGTGTGTGTGTAAGTTTTTGTGTGTGTGTACTTTTTTTTGTGTTTGTTTAAGTTTTCTATTGTGTGTGTGTGTTTATGTTTTTTTTTTGTGTGTGTGTGTGTGTTTGTGTTATTTTTTTTTTTATTTTTATTTTTTGTGTGCATTTAATATTTAGTGTGCTTTTGTAAGTTTTTGTGTGTGTGTGTGTGTAAGTTTTTGTGTGTGTGTAATTTTCTTCGAGTCTATTTATGTTTTCGTGTGTGTGTGTATTCTTTATTGTGTGTGTGTGTTTTTTTTTGTGTGTTTGTGTGTAAGTTTTCGTGTGTGTGTGTAAGTTTTCGTGTGTGTGTGTAAGTTTTTGTGTGTGCGTGTAAGATTTTGTGCGTGTATGTGTGTGTGTGTGCGTAAGTTTTTATGTGTGTGTGTAAGTTTTCGTGTGCATGTGTAAGTTTTTGTGCGTGTGTGTAAGTTTTTGCGTGTGCGTAAGTTTTTGTGTGCATATAAGTTTTTGTGTGCATGTAAGTTTTTGCGTGTGTAAGTTTTGGCGTGTGTGTGTGTAAGTTTTCGTGTGTGTGTGTGTGTGTGTGTGTAAGTTTTTGTGTGCATGTAAGCTTTCGTGTGAATGTGTAAGTTTTTGTGTGTGTGTGTGTGTAAGTTTTTGTGTGTGTGTAAGTTTTTGTGTGTGTGTGTAAGTTTTTGTGAGTGTGTGTAAGTTTTGTGTGTGTGTGTGTAAGTTTTTGTGTGCAAGTAAGTTTTTGTGTGCATGTAAGTTTTTGCGTGTGGGTGTAAGTTTATGTGTGTGTGTGTAAGTTTTTGTGTGTCTAAGTTTTTGTGTGTGGGTGTAAGTTTTTGTGTGTGTTTGTAAGTTTGTGTGTGTTTGTGTGTGTGTGTAAGTTTTTTGTGTGTGTGTGTGTAAGTTTGTGTGTGTGTGTGTGTGTGTGTGTGTGTGTAAGTTTTTGTGTGTGTAAGTTTTGTAATGTGTGTGTGAGTTTTAGTGTGTGTGTGTGTAAGTTTTGTGTGTGTGTGTGTGTTTGTTTTTTTTTGTGCGTGTTTGTGTGTTTTTTTGTTGTGTTCTTTTGTAAGTTTTGTGTGTGTGTATGTTCGTTTGTGTGTGTGTGTAAGTTTTTGTGTGTGTGTAAGTTTTGGCGTGTGTGTGTGAGTTTTGGTGTGTGTGTGTGTGTGTGATTGTGTGTGTTTGTGTGTGTGTGTGTGTTTTTGTGTGCGTGTAAGTTTTTGTGTGCATGTAAGTTTTCGTGTGCATGTGTAAGTTTTTGTGTGTGTGTGTGTGTAAGATATTGTGTGTGTAAGTTTTTGCGTGTGTGTGTAAGTTTTTGTGTGTGTGTGTGTGTGAGTTTGTGTGTGTGTGTGAGTGTTTTTGTGTGTTTGTTTGTTTTTGTGTGGGTTTTTGAGTGTTTGTGTGTTTGATTTTTTGACTGTTTCATTGTGTGTGTTTGTGTGTGTGTTAGTGTGTGTGTGTGTGTGTGTTTGTGTGTGTGTGTGTGTATGTGTGTGTGTGTGTGTGTGTGTGTGTGTGTGTGTGTGTGTGTGTGTGTGTGTGTGTGTGTGTGTGTGTGGGTGTGTGTGTGTGTGTGTGTGTGTGTGTGTGTGTGTGTGTGTGTGTGTGTGTGTGTGTGTGTGTGTGTGTGTGTGTGTGTGTAAGTTTTGTGTGCATGTAAGTTTTCGTGTGCATGTAAGTTTTCATGTGCATGTGTAAGTTTTTGTGTGTGTGTGTAAGTTTTTGTGTGTGTGTGTAAGTTTTGGAGTGTGTGTGTAAGTTTTAGTGTGTGTGTGTTGGTTTTCTTGTGTGTGTGTCAGTTTTTGTGTGTGTGTGTGTAAGTTTTCGTGTGTGTTTGTCAGTTTTCGTGTGTGTGTGTTTAATTTTTTTTGTGTGAGTATTAGTTTTTGTGCGTGTGTGTAAGTTTTTGTGTGCATGTGAGTTTTTGTGCGCTTGTAAGTTTTCTCTTGGTTTTTTTAGTTTTTTTTTTGTATGTGTGTGTTTTTGTGTGTGGGCTTTTGTTTTCGTGTGTGTGTGTGCATTTGTTTTATTGTGTGTGTGTAATTTTTTTAGTGTGTGTTATTTTTTGTGAATGTGTGTAAGTTTTAGAGAGTGTGTCAGTTTTTGTTTGAATGTAAGTTTTTGTGTGCATGTAAATTTTTGCGTGTGGGTGTAAGTTTTTGTGTGTGTGTGTGTGTGTGTAAGTTTTTGTGTGTCTTAGATTTTGTTTGTGTAAGTTTTGACGTGTGTGTGTTTTAGTTTTGGTGTGTGTGTGTGTGTGTAAGTTTTTGTGTGCATGTAAGTTTTCGTGTGCATGTGTAAGTGTTTGTGTGTGTGTGTGTGTGTGTGTGTGTGTAAGTTTTTGTGTGTGTGTAAGTTTTTTTGTGTGTGTGTAAGTTTGTGTGTGTTTGTGTGTGTGTTTAAGTTTTTGTGCGTGTGTGTAAGTTTTCGTGTGCGTGCATGTAAGTTTTTGTGTGTGTGTGTGTGTGTAAGTTTTTGTGTGTCTATGCTTTTATGTGTGTAAGTTTTGAGGTGTGTGTGTGTAAGTTTTCGTGTGTGTGCGTGTGTGTAAGTGTGTGTGTGGTAGTAATTGTTCGTATGCTTGTTTTAGTTTTTGTGTGTGTTTGTTTTTTTAAGTTTTTGTGTGTGTGTAAGTTTTTTTTTGGGGTTTGAAGTTTTTGTGTGTGTGTGTAAGATTTGGATCGTGTGTGTAATAATGAGCGTTCTGGTAATTTTTCTTGTTCACAATAGTTTTTGCGTGTGGGTTTAATTTTTTGGTTTTGCGGGTCAGTTTTTGTGTGTTTAATCCGTTTTGGGTGGGTGTAAGTTTTTGTGTGTGTGTGTGTGTGTGTGTGTGTTTGTGTGTGTGTGTGTAAGTTTTTGTGTGTGTAAGTTTTGTTTTTGTGTGTGTGTGTGTGTAAGTTTGTGGATGTGTGTGTGTGTGTGTGTGTTTAATTTTATGTGTGTGTAAGTTTTTGCGTGTGTGTGTAAGTTTTCGTGTGTGTGCGTGTAAGTTTTGTGTGTGTGTGTGTTTGTAAGTTTTTGTGAGTGTGTGTGTGAGTTTTTGTTGTGTTCATGTGTAATTTTTTTTGTGTGTGTGTGTGTGTGTGTAATTTTTTGTGTGTGTGTATTTTTTGGCGTGTGTATGTGTGAGTTTTAGTGTGTTTGTGTGTGTTTGTTTTGTGTGTGTGTGTGTGTGTGTAAGTTTTTGTGTGCATGTAAGTTTTTGTGTGAATGTAAGTTTTCGAGTGAATGTGTAAGTTTTTGTGTGTGTGTGTGTGTGTTAGTTTTTGTGTGTGTAAGTTTTGGCGTGTGTGTAAGTTTTCGTGTGTGTGTGTGTGTAAGTTTGTGTGTGTGTGTGTGTGTGCAAGTTTTTGTGCGTGTGTGTGTGAGTTTTTTGTGTTCTTGTGTAAGTTTTTGTGTATGTGTGTGTGTGTGTTTAAGTTTTTGTGTGTGTGTAAGTTTTGGTGTGTGTGTGTATGTTTTCGTGTGTGTGTGTGTGTAAGTTTTGTGTGTGTGTGTGTGTGTAATGTTTTTTTTTCTTTTAAGTTTATTTGTTCTAGTAATTTTTCGTGTGCATGTGTAATTTTTTGTTTGTGTGTGTGTGTGTAAGTTTTGGCGTGTGTGTGTAAGTTTTGGCGTGTGTGTGTAATTTTTCTTGTGTGTGTGTGTGTAATTGTTTGTGTGTTTGTTGGTTAGTGTTTTTTTGTGTGTGTAATTTTGTTTTTGTGTGTTATTTTTTGTGTAAATGTAATTTTTTTTTTGCATGTAAGTTTTTGCGTGTGGGTCTAAGATTTTGTGTGTGTGTGTGTAAGTTTTTGTGTGTCTAAGATTGTGTGTGTGTATGTCAGTTTTTTGTGTGTGTGTGGCAGTTTTTGTGTGTGTGTGTGTGTGTAATTTTTTGTGTGTGTTAGTTTTGTGTGTGTGTGTGTTTATTATTTTATGTGTGTGTGTGTGTGTGTGTTTGTGTGTGTGTGTTATTTTTTGTGTGTGTAAGTTTTGGAGTGTGTGTGTATTTTTTCGTGTGTGTGTGTGTTAGTTTTGTGTGTGTGTGTGTGTGTGTGTGTGTGAGTTTTTTTTGTGTTTATGTGTAAGTTTGTGTTTCTGTGTGTGTGTGTTAGTTTTTGTGTGTGTGTAAGTTTTGGAGTGTGTGTGTGAGTTTTCGTGTGTGTGTGTGTGTAAGTTTTGTGTGTGTGTGTGTGTAAGTTTTTGTGTGCATGTAAGTTTTTGTCTGCATGTAAGTTTTCGTGTGCATGTGTTTGTTTTTGTGTGTGTGTGTGTGTTAGTTTTTGTGTGTGTGTGTGAATGTTTTGGCGTGTGTGTGTCATTTTTCGTGTGTGTGTGAGTAAGTTTTCGTGTGTGTGTGTAAGTTTTTGTGTGTGTGTGTGTAAGTTTTAGTGTGTGTGTAAGTTTTTGTGTGCATGTATGGGGACTGGGGGAGGACCTTTGGGGCCCAGGGAGGGCGTTTGGGGATCCGGGGGTCCTTGAGGATTGAGTGGTCTTTTGGGAGCCCAGGGGGACCTTTGGGGTCCGGGGGAGGGCCTTTGGGAGCCCAGTGGACCTTTGGGGACCGGGGGAGGACCTTTGGGGCCCGGAGGGGGGCCTTTGGGGGACGGTTGGCCCTTTGGGAGCCCGGGAGACCTTTGAGGACCAGGGGAGGGTCTTTGGAGGTCTGAGGAGGGCGTTTCGGGGATAACATTTCGAAATTTTTACTTTTTAGTTTACTTTTTTTTTGCGGCGCATCCCTGTGGCGCATCCTGCGGCTCTTTCCTGCCGTGCCTCCCTGCGGCGCATCCCCTGCGGCGCTTTCCTGACCCGCGGCGCATCCCTGCGGCACATCCTGCGGCGCTTCCCTGGCCCACGGTGCATCTCGGCGGCGCTTCTCTGGTCCGGGGGACCTTTGGGGGCCGGGGGGAGGGCCTTTGGGGCACAGGGAGGGCCTTTGGGGCACAGGGAGGGCCTTTCGGGGTCCGGGGGGCAGTTGGGGGCCTGGGGGACATTTAGGGACCGGTGGAGGGCCTTTGGGACCCCGTTGGTCCTTTGGGAGCTTGATTGGCCTTTGGGGGGCCCGGGGATGGCCTTTGGGGGTCTGGGTGGGCCTTTGGGGGTGCCGGTGGCCCTTTGGGAGCTTGGGGGGCCTTTGAGGACCGGGGGCTTCCTTCGGGGTTGGGGTAGGAGGATTGGAACCCTTTGAGGTTGGGTTAGAGGACCTCACAACACTGTTCAAATGAAACTTGTGTATTATAACGACCACAGAGTTTCACCATTAAATTCTCTTCTAAAACCTTTCCTAAAATCATCTTTCAAAATGTCTCTAACTGTTTCGCCGAAATAGTTCCATAACCTGTCTAAAACAGTTTCGCCCAAATAATCCCTAAACGTAATTCCGCGTGTTCCTTTTGTTTTTGGCATCTCTGCGCTAATGCATTTCAAATTAATAAGAAACCTGATTCCCGCGCTAAAACAATTCATCGCTAAGATGTTTCTTGGAGAATTGTTTCCATGGCCTTTGGCTATTAATATCCTTTGGAGTTCGACCAAAAGAGTTGTTTCCGAGGCAAAGACATTAATGACTTGGATATATTCCTGGAGAATCGTTTCTAGGCAAAAATTTTTAAAGTGACAGATGATGTCATTGGTTGATTGATCTGTCAAGAAAAAGGAATTAATTTGTTGTTTCTAAGGGGAATTATTGATTCACGATAGGGGAATTGAGGTCGACAGCACAGGTGTTCCAAATTCCTGGACGGCATAACATTCGCTGAGAGCGTGCCAAAAACACACCTGGAGAAAGAGGTCATTGACCCCATTAACAACGTGTTCTCCCTAGGGACTCTAGGGATGTAACCGACTCGCTGATTGGCTGAGAAGGAAACACGTGATCTAACTGTTTCCGGGAAACTCATAACATTTGGCTCGAGCGTGCCCAAAACAACAGCAAATGCTGTTTCCTATTTCTGGACACCATGACATTCGCCTCGAGCATGTACATGACCAAAACAACAACAAATACTATTTCTGGATCATAACATTCGCTGAGAGCATGTACATGTCCAAAACAACAACAAATACTATTTCTGGATCATAACATTCGCTGAGAGCGTGCACTTACAACAACAACAACAACATTGACCTTGACAATTGCCTCGGAAACATCAAATAAATCGACCTTTGGAAATTTAGGTCATTGACCCCATTAACCACGTGTTCTCCCTAGGGAGGCTATGCCCTTATATGGGGTGCAAAAAAGTTATAGGTGGCAGCAGGGGTGCCCCGTGGGACCTCCTGATAGGGTTCTACTGACACAGCCCCCAAGGGCCCGAGGGCAGGCGTTATAAGTTATGGCCTGGGGAAATATATGGTTCTTATGGAAGGAATGCTCTTAAAACTTCAGAGAGGGCTAATTTGATTGTAAATTGAAAGTTCTAATTCAGTTTTGAGAGTCAAAAGAGATTGGAGGGCAACAAGCAACAGATTGTCATGAATATTAGTAGTCCACTCATTATGGATGTGACAGGTCCGCCCTTCCTAATTTTTTTGTGAATGTTCTACAAATAAAAACATGCATTATCATAATTAATGTGACCGGATCTATATGTTCCCCCAAATCTGCCTCACATTTTTGAACCTAATCCTTAACAGTATAACTCGTAGAATATTCAATATGAGTATGATAGGAACATAACCTCCGTATAAAATATTTTTTTCTGGCAGTGAACAAGAAGTGAATAGACACGATGTCACGATGAATATGACTTGGCCCTATCCCCCCCCCCCATTTAAAAAAATCGTCACAAAAACGTCTCAAAGTTAAAAAACCTCACATATCACCTTATGAATTAACTATTAAAAATTATGCTCTCAAGAGAGATTGCAATGAAAATTAGTAGTATACTCATTAGGGATACGACCGGTCCACTCTTTCTTAAAATATGCAGAATAAGTGTACCTAACACATTAGGCATCCAGACAAAACAATTCTTACTACATAATATGCAAAATAATTATATAGAAATCCAGAACGTACCTAAGAAATCCCGAACGATCCTGAGAAATCAAGCAGTGATGAGGTTATGGATTTGACGAACTAATAAAGTCAAATACATATTAGGCAATGATAAGACAGTCTCTTAGTCAGTCATGCCCCAACCCTAAAGGGCCCCAATGCCCCCCCCCGCCCTAAAACTTTTTAACCCCTCCCAAACTTTAACCCCCCCCCTATTTTGTATACTTTTTTAAGTCTAATTTTTTTAGCTTTCATGGCTTTTTTATTTATTTAACATGGACGTTTTTTGACGATGCTCATAGTGGGTGTACTATAGAGGATGCTACAAAAAATCATATACATTTTAGGCGATGATACGAAAGCCCTTAGTCATCAATGACACAGCCTTCAAAGGCCCCAATATCCCTACCCCCTACGTTTTATCCCCCCCCCCAATTTTTTGTTGAAGTAGAAAGAATATTTTTTGTGTGATAGTTTATTTGTAATGAGAAGTATAAGACTGAATTAAAAATGAATAAAGCAGAAAAAAACCTTGTGATGTCTTGCTATTTTGAATTTTTTTCGAAGCAGAGACACATTAGTCTGAATAACTGGAATTTCAAACATTTCATTAGGTCACAATAAGAATCAATTCAAAATGAATAAATCGGTAAAAAAAATCTTTAGAAGTCTTGCCACTTTGGATTTTTTCAAAGCCAGTGGCACATGAGATATAAACTGTTCAATAATATTAATAACGTATCCTTATCTCAAGCGAATGTTTTGATTGCGTAATAATCTAAGATGTTCACTAAGCATTTTCTGATGATTTTAGAAATATAGGTAGTATGGTGTTAACACGTTTCACAACCCTCATAGGAAATTACTTTTACGACACACGTAGGGCATTATGTTAACGACATACATAGGGCATTACTTTAACGACACACACAGGGCATTACTTTCACGACAAACGTAGGCAATTACTTTAGCGAAACACACAGAGCATTACTTTAACAAATTAGCTTTCCTTCATATCCTTTCTCTGCTTTTAATATAAAAGTTTGCTGAAATACTTATAGTTGTGCAATTAACTATTACTGTCGCTTTCATTAAATAAGTCTTTTTAAGCTTGGGCAAAGGTATAAAAATTTGATGAAGTACTTCTCTGTTTAAATAACGCCCAAAAGTAAAAACAAAAACTTCATGAAGAAGTAAAAACGTCTCAAAGTAAAAAAAACAGCTCGAAGTTAAAAAAACATCCCAAAGAAAAAAAACATCTCGAAATAAAGAAACTTTTCAAAAATAAAACAAAAATGTCTCCAAATAAAAACAATGTGTCGAAGAAAACAACGTCTCGAAGTTAAAACAAAAACGTCTCGGAGTTAAACAAACATCTCGAAGTTGAAAAAATCACAAAGAAAAAAGCTTTTTAAAGTTAAAAAAATGTCATGAAGAACTTTATTTCTAATGAGCGCAATAATACCAATGACAAAATACATATTAAACATGTGACTTCATTTTATGGAACGAATTCATAACGTTCAATTTTTATGATGATATTAACAAACACATAATATTTTACAAGCTAAGTTACGTAACAATTTCCATGCTTTATTTGCATGCAATAGATACCGAGAGTTTTATGACTCCTCCCGGCAATGAATTCTACGGTTTTTATGACTCCCCCCCCCAATAAATTCAGATGGTCCTACGACTCCTTCCTATAGCCATAGGAAAACAATAATAGCTCTGCAACTATTGGAGTCAACAAACTATTGCACAGTCGATTTGTCTTTTCTTGAATGTTAGTTACGCAAAGACTTAAACCTAAAGCACTTGGATTCTATGGGGGTCAATGAACTACTACTACTTTTGCTATTGCGAAACAAGTATTTTTACTTTGAGCAAAGGAAAAAACGTTTGATAAAGTACTTCTAGTTGTGCAATGAACTACTACTTTCGCTATTGGGAAATTAGTCTTTTAACCTTGAGCAAATGTATAAAAAATTGATGAACTACTTCTCTAGTTAAATATTACATTAATAGCTTCCAAGATAATAGGACTATATATGACACAGAATTTATTGGCTTGAAAAATTATCTTTTGGCGTTATATTTGAATGTGCATTTTTGTTATTGTCTATGAAACTCAAAGAAATTGACTGTTATCATTGGAAAATGAACTATAATATGTTTGAGCAAGCTAATAGCTTGTGGAGTACTACATTACGCCATATAAACAAACTGGCATTCTACGACAGAGTGATTACACCACATAATAAAAGTGGCCAAGAACTGAGAACTGTTCAGGAAAAAGTCAGTGAAATATGAAATTTTTTCGGGGTTGAAGCAGTGTACGTAAAGGGTAATGTACCTACAGATAAGGTTTTAATTCAAAATTGTGACCCTAGAACTCCCAATTACTTCCAATTTAGAAAAACTTTCCAATTTAGAAAAATTTAAATGTCCGAAATTTGAAGGGACTTATCACCGTCCTGAAGACGAGGTTAGGTTTTTCGCACAGTGGATATCTAGGGACGTACCTGATCGCAATAACTGCTTAAGACACGGTAAAAACTATTCTATATCATGAGATCCTCTTTTGTGGATGTTTAACAGTGAACTTTAAGTATTGTTTTTATGTAAATATGTGTTTTAAAAAATACAATTTTTTTAATATGTTTAAGCAATTAATATCTGTAAGCTTAATCCATCTTTATTTCTTAGAATAGTTCTAGTTCATAAGTAAAATTCTACTCTATGTATACCCTCCGCCCTTCACCAGGAGTCTGAGATAGATGTACAGAATATTTTTTCTTCTAAACCTGGAAAGGTACCAAATGAATTTTTTTCGGGTTTAATTTTCACATTTTAATTGGAATTTTCAGGGTTTTATCTATATTTCAGGAGAATCCACCGTCATTTCAGCAACAAGTTTCAGAGAGTCAGTTACCAGAAGCAATCACTCTGCAAGTTTCAAACTAAGCTATGATGGACGAAAATATTGAATTAAAAATATCTTTTTACTGTGATTGTAGTATCTGTAAAGGCTGTTATAATTATTTCACCAATTTTATGAGGTCTAATGCAGTCAATTTAGAACACGTGGACAGTGGAAAAAATGAGGAGAATCTGTAAGAGATTACGACGAAAATATTGAATGAAACGAAAACAACAAAATTGAAGAGAAACTCAGTTTTTAGATTGGTCGAGTAAGAAACTATTGGAAGAAAGGATACCCTTACCAACCCAAGAAAACTCGAAAGCACAACAAAGGTCTTGGAAAAGGAGGTACAATACACTAGAAAGGGATCATGAAGAGCAAAATAAAAGATCAAGAAAAGTGAAGTCCCCCTACAGGAATTCTTTACGTTCTTTGAGAAATGACAGAAAAGCTTTATATAAAAGAAACAGGGCATACAAAAATTAATCATCGTTGTAATCATTGGTGAACATGACTTATTTTTTTAGTTTTTTTTATGTGGCTGCCCCTCCCCCGTGGTACTCTATGGTTGGTCATTGACAATACTTGGCTTATCATTTTTTTCGAACACTTTTATTCGTACATTGGACGGATGAAAAATTACAGCTTTTTTTAAATTACGAAGAAATATTTAAAGAAAGCTTGTGTTCATGATAAAGTTTGTTGAAGCATTGGTTCTTGACAAGGACCAATATTTAACTGTGAAACAAGTACTAGTGGTATCACAATTGGAAATATATGTGTGCGCTGTCATGACAGTGAGAGATTAGATTCCTTTGAAGTCTCAAACAAACTCAACACTTATGATGGTGGATGTGCAAGAATAACATTCACAGAGATGATAGCACTCAAAAGGAATTCAAGCCTGAAACTAATAGTTGATGACGAGGGGCAACTTCTGTCTAATATTTCAGGTAGCACGTTACTTGTTTATGGATGCTATCGCCATCTTTCTGGTATTAGCATTCAACCGAAGAAAAAGAAAAAAAGATCTATCGCTCCACCAATATTATAAACCATATCATGTCTATATGTCGAAACTGCTAACTGTCTAAAAATAGTGTTGTAGACCATGAAATTGCAAGTAAAATGAAAATTGTATTAGTATATAATATCGCCAAGGAAATTAAAGGAAATTCAACGAAAATCAAAGCATCAGTGAACATTAAGAGTCAAGATAAAACATTAGGTATTATATTTGGAATGGATTCAAAGCATTTAAATTTTTTATTATGATATCAATAACATATAGTATTGTACGTGTCATGATTTCAATAAAAATATTTCATTGAATTACTTTGCTATGTTTCCGATTTTTGTAGAGAACGCCAGAATCTCCACCATTTAGAATATCTATTCAAAAGTCAGAGTTGCACGAACATGAATTGTCAGACATAGATACTACTACCAGGCGCACTTCAAATATTTCATTTCTGTCGTCTATTTATTTATCGTCATAGATGGCAATATTTTATTTTACTAACCCAAGTGCTGTCATCTATTTGACTTTGATATAGATGACAGCACAACAGATTTTTTACCCTCACACGAGTACCTGCAGCCAACCTAAAATCATATCCTTTTTTCAAATAGCTGCATTCAAGTTAGGCTCATTTAGGTTTACTTAGCCTAGTAAGCCACGCTGAGTGAACTGCTGGTAACTCCATCATTTAGAATGTCTATTCAAAAGCTAGAGATACAAGAGGAATTTTAAGACACAGAGACTACTACCAGGCGCACTTCAAATATTTCATTTGCTGCCATCTATTCATTTATTGTCATAGATGGCATATTTTTACTAAACCAAGTGCTGTCATCTATTTCAATTTAGGTGTATATGGAAGCACAACTAATTTTTACCATTACCCGGGTACCTGCAGCCAACCTATAATACCACCTTTTTTCAAGTAACTGCATTAAAGTGAGGTTCATTTAGGTTCACTTAGCGTGGCGTGCCACGGGTGAAGGCGCTCTACGGGTACCTTGGTGGAGTTAAAAATTAGTTGTGCTGCCATCTATACTTTTAATTGAAATAGATGGAAGCACTTGGTTTAATCCTTCGGCACTCCAAACACTTTCGACTATTAAAAAGGGCAGTAGCCCTTTCAATTTTCAATTGAATGAGCTTTTTTCTAATTTTTACGACAACAAATTCAGAATTTCTATGAAAATTTCTCAGTTTATTCCAGAATTTTTTTTAGATGTGTTTCAGGAAAGTACGAGGTGTGGGGGAGGGAGGTGCCAACCCTCCGATCACTCTCAAACTTAAGCGGGCACTAGAACTTTTGATCACCAATCCAATGAGCCCCTCCGAAGTTCACATCATCACCCTTTCTATGTATACCTTATATGCCTCCAGGGCATACTTATAACCCTTACCCTGAGCGTTGTTGGTTTTTTATCCTCAAAGACATAATTTCCGGACCTTTCAATTACTTTGAACAAAATGGCTATCTTAAAATTTGATTGGATTTATTTGGAGATATGGTGGGGGTGGGATGAAGGGTTAGTTGCCCTTCAATACCTTTTGAATATTTAAAAGGGCACTAGCGCTTTCAGTTTCTAGTCGAATGAGCTCTTTCCGAAGTTTCTACGACAACAAATGACCATCTTGAAATTTCGATTAAACGCATTTAGGGAAAATACGAGGCGTGAGTGGGGGGTATCCACCCTTCGATCACTCTGAATCTTAAAAAAGACACTAGAACGTCTGATTATCAATCCAATGAGCCCCCTTCGAATATATAGGCTACCTTATATGCCCCCAAGGCATAGCTTACAACCCTTTCCCTAAGGGGTCTGGGGGGTTGTCATCCTTAAAGTCATAATTTCCGGAGCTTTCAATTATGTTGAGCAAAATGGCTATCTCAAAATTTTGATTGGATGTGTTCGGGGAGATGGTTGGCGTGGGAAGGGAGTTACGTGCCCACCAATCACTTTAGAAAATGTAAAAATTTCTATCAGATTCATTTAGGGAACCCTTAATTTGAGAGGTCTGGGGAGGGGGGGGTTATCTTAAACACATAATTTTTGTACCTTTCATTCATGTTGAACAAATAGCTATCTCAAAATTTTGATTGCATGTGTTTTGGAAAAGGGTGAGCGTGGGAGAGGGGTAAGTCCCCCTCCAATCACTTAGATCTATAAAAAAGGGCAATAGCCCTTTCAATTTCCAATTGAATGAACCTTTTTCGAAGTATCTATGACAAAAAATGGCCATCTAAAAATTTCTATCAGATCCATTTTGGGAACCCTTGCCCTGAGGGCTCTGGGGGCGAGGTTGTCATGTTAAAGACATAATTTTTGGCCTTTCATTTACGTTGAACAAAATGCCTATTTCAAAAATCTGGATGTGTTTAGGGTAATGGTGGGCGTAGGAGTGGGGTTAGTTGCCCTCCGATCACTTTTGACTATAAAAAAGGGCAAGAGCCCTTTCAATTTCCAATCGAATCAACCCTTTTCGAAGTTTCTACGACAAAAAATGGCCATCTCAACATTTCTATCAGATATATTTCAGGAAAATATGAGATGTTGGGGGTATCTAGCTATGATCACTCTGAATCTTAAGAAGGGCTCTAGGACTTCTGATTACAAATCCAATGAGCCCCTTCCAATGTTTATACGATCACCCTTTCTATATATATATACCTTATATTCCCCCATAGCCTAACTTACAATCCTTACCCCGAGGGCTCGGGGGGGGGGAATTGTCATACTCCAAGACATAATTTCCGCGACTTTCAACTACATTGAACAAACTGGTTATCTTAAAATTTGATTGGATATGTTTGGGGATATGGTGGGGGTGGGATGAAGGGTTAGTTGCCGTTCAATACCTTTTGACTATTTAAAAGGGCACTAGCCCTTTCAGTTTCTAATCGAATGAGCTCTTTCTGAAGTTTCTACGACAACAAACGACTATCTTGAAATTTCGATCAAACGCGTTTTGGGAAAATACGAGGTGTGAGTGGGGGATATCCACCCTTCGATCACTCTGAATCTAAAAAAGCACACTGAAACTTCTAATTAGCAATCCAATAAGGCCCTTTTGAAGTTTATGGATCACTCTTTCTATATAAACTGTATATGCCCCCAAGATATGACTTACAACCCTTGCCCTGAGGGCTCTGGGGGAGGAAGATATAATCCTCAAAGATATAATTTCTGAACATTTTGACTTGATTGAACAAAATAGTTATCTCAAAATTTTGATTGGATGTGATTGGGGAAATGATGGGCGTGGGAGGGGTGTTTCTTGCACTCCAATCACTTTCGACTATTAAAAAGGGCACGATCCCTTCTATTTACAATAAAAGTAATCGTTTTTGAAGTTTCTACGACACCTCCTTTGATATGAAGTGCCCTGGTCTAAAAGAAAAAAAAACAAAAAAACTAAATAATATATTGTGGCCACATCGCTCTTTACTTGGGCAAATTTTCAGGTTAATTTTGTGATGAGGCAAATTTGACCAGGCAAATTTTCTTCTGGAGGGTAACTTTAGACTTGATGAATTTTATATCTTTAGAAACACCATAAAATCTGATTTTATATATACGATGGTTTGGCTGAAAATATTCTTCCCCTTTGTGCGTCAATGTTTAAAAATGCTTTAAAATATCTCTAAATAAAATGGTGAACTTCCTTTGGAAAAGCCAGCTTACCTTTTGTATGACAATTTTCAAAGACGGTGAAAAGAAAGCTACGTGTGTTTGGCTCTAAAGAAACAAAAAATACCCTGAACTGAGCTGGTCGAACAGAAATAGCCATAGAAAGATAAATACTTTAATCCAAAGCAACCAAATTTATATTAAATTACTCCTTATGAAATAGTTCAAGACAAGGAATTCACATCTTGGGATCTGTTAGCTTTATGGTCTCAAATGATCCATTCTCAGCCTGAAAAAAAAGAATTATTCAGGGCTATTACCAACAAATGTAAATTAACTGACACAATTTAGGCACAAATCAATCATTGGTCTGCATCATTGCAGATTACTATTACCAATATTCGAAAGCGTATTATTAAAAGGATTGTTTTACAATCTAACATTTTACAAAACATAATATTTTTATAAAATAAAGACTTTTGCTAGACAAAGTATTAAAGCTTGGCTCTCAAAACAAATCAGATAAAAACATCTAGTCGGTTCCTCGTCTCTACTCGGTTTCCTAAAAAACTAGAGTAAACCTACTGCTGTAATTCTTTGGTTTCCACGGTCGTTTTATGGGTGATCCCGTTTATCTAGCCTTAGCTGCTGAATTTTTTGGTGAGGGGACTAGTACTACACACCCAAATATTACGGATTATTTTGATGATATGAATAATAATACACTACGAAATTTTTCAAACAGGGTGTTTGGCTCAATAAACTACCTTTGAACCCCATAGTGTATCAGAGAATTCCTTTGCTTGGGCTGTTTGTTTCAATCCCGATGAACTCGAGGGTGTGTTGAGTAAATTGGTGGAATTCACACCATGCAGCAGCCCTACCGTTCACAATGAAGGTGAAAAAATTTGCACGGGACATGAAATTCCTGTAACGCCCCCTGTTTTCGCCAAAGTTCTACTCAAGCAATTGCCTTGCACAATGTATATGTTTATAGGGTTGAGTTTGGGGATTCGTTTAATTCACTAATAGTGGGTAGCATCATGACGGATCCGGTAAACATACTGTATGGAGCTGTGCCCTATATGAAAGGAGCTGTAACTATATGAAAGGAGCTGTGCCCTCCTCAACACCTCGCTCTTTACGCTAAAGTTTGACTTTCTCACAACTCTTTTTTTTAAACAATAAAAACTTTAGCGTAAAGAGCGAGGCGTTGAGGAGGGCACAGCCCCTTTCATATACGGAATAATTTCTGTTCGTTTTAAGTTTTAATGTCGCTCCTTACTTTCAGTTTAAAGAAATTTTTTTTATATTTAAAGGCTGCGAAAGCGGGGGGTTTGGGGGGCGGACGCCCCCCAACTGTTCCTCCTAATCCCTGTACGTTTTAAGGTTCGACCTTGTAACTCAGCCTCTTTAACTCTTTAGAAACCGTAGTTTTTTTCAAATAATTTCTGCACATTTTTGTACAGTTTACTGCTCAAGGGTCGACCTTGTAACTCAGCCTCTTTAACTCTTTAGAAAACGTAATTTTTTTCAATTAATTTTAAAAAGAAACCGATTTTTTTTTTAAATTTTAAATTCAATATGTAAAAAATTTTCTCTGACAGTGAATCGAATCCGATTGTTCCACCTGAGCTTCTAGAGTATCAACCACTAGACTCAGCCGACACACCTGTAATTTTTTTTTAGTAAATGGAAGCTATTTTCGACGCAAGCGAATTCCCATGAAACTTGATATTTGGTTTTTGGAAAACAGGAAAGGAGTGATCAGATTGAGCTGAAATTTCGAGGATAAGCTCCCAGGTCCCAGGAAAGCTCATCCTCTAAATTTCAGCCCGATCAAACATCGTTAAAAGGGGGTTGTGGTGGGAAAAATTAACATGGGCTAATATAGGAAAACAAGGTTTTTCGTAAATGTAAATTCGGGGGATAATTTTTTCGGTCTGAAAATATCAAAAGATCCTAACAGGTCGAAGACTGCTTTTACTGAGTCCTCATTGCCCCGGTTTCGGGTCCAACTGTTGCCTTTAGGCGTAGCTAATAAAAAAAGATATGAATTTTAAGTGGATCGATTTGGTTTTTTGAAAATAGGGAAGGAGTGATCGGATTGAGCTGAAATTGCGAGGATAAGCTCCCGGGCCCTATGAAAGCTTAACCTCTAAATTTCAGCCCAATCGGACAACGTTAAAGGGGGGCTGTGGTGGGAGGGTCCAAACTTCCGGCCCAGTTTACCCCATGAAGATAAAGTCGGAGGAGGATGAAATTTTGCAAGTTTCTTAGTTTGAGCTTGGGCTAGAAAATTCGATTACCGCCGTCTCTCTGCAACATCTAGGACCTGAAATCACTTAACATTGTGGTGGGTCGCCTCTTTATAGAGGCACAAGTGTGCCTCCTTGAGAGTAATTCGGAAGGGGGTGGGAAGGATGGCAGTAAGGCAATACTCGTATAAAAAATTAATTATTTAAGTGAAAAGACGGATGAGGTGCATTTTCGTTATGTACAAACTGAAAGGCTACCACTTCATCTGGACTTTCATAATTTTGAGGGTGTATTTCTGGACTGGGTGGGTAGTACAGTGACAAAATTGGATAATTGTAGTGAGAGGGGTAGTGGGTCGGTGGTTTTATTTATTGAGAGTTTAGATGTTAATGTAAGTAAATTTAAAAGAATTTTATTTTAAAGGGTGGGACGGGGAGTTAATCAATTATAACGCAGATTTAAAGGAACGTCAAGGTGTACAGCACTTATGTTTTGATACAAGGCTTCAGTGCTTCAAATATGCATTCCTCGTGACAGCTCACAAACCCCAAAAAGATGATGCTAGTAAGACAAAGTTTGACAATTTAACAGTTAATGGGGGGCCCAAAATTCCCTAAAGTAGATCTTAATTGTTTAAATGGCCAATATCCGGTAACAGTTAAAGGGACAAATATTTTTGAGTGGACTACTGAACATTAGAAGATTGGTTTTACTGTTTCAAAATATTATACAGAATTTGAGGAGGCTGGGAGCAGTAATCAAAAAGGGGGTAATATATCCTGTGAAGGCTCCTTCCATTGAATCGGTGAAACACTGGATATGGCATGCTTATAAGCCTGCCAGTGAACTCGATTCAATAGGACATTTTCTTCAAATACCAGATATTAGTCGGGTTTTAAATGTGGGTAAAAACCGTGGGAGAACATCCTACTATTGTCCAGCGTGTCTTTCTATTTCCCACACAGAAAAAAAGTTAAAAATATCATATGATGCACTGCAAGCGTCATGGGTGCCAATCTGTGGAAACAGTTAGCGGTAACATGGCCATCTTTGCGATTTAAGAACTTTCAGTATTCACTCCTACAGAGTAACAAGGTTATCTTACACTACGAAGCCTAACTCAAAGATGTGTACGATCCATCAAATTTAAATCATGTTAAAAAATGAACCCATTGCAGTCTCTTGTGCCAACGGACAAAAAGACTTGTGTCACACCATGCAGTTGGTAGAGGTTTGTGAGACATTGGGTGGGGAAGATTGTATGGGCGCAATCATGACAGCACTTATTAAAATGCAAATAATTTAATTTCACGTCTGCACAGTATTTCCGTTCCAATGACCCTATCACCAGAGTATGCGTTGGCCATTAAAAATAAAAATAGTGTCTTGTGTTTGTAAGAGGAAATTTGTTGGGGGTATTGGGGGAGGTGTGTTAGTCCGCGACCATGATCATATGAGAAACCCAATTTTATAGGAGGGATTAACTTTCGTTAAGTGGCCCATCAATCAAATAATGTAAACGATAAACAACAATATTATCTACCTGTTTAAATGCACAATTCCAACTATGATTCGAAATTCGTATTACCGGAAATGACACATTTGCAGTGATGTGAAGTTGTAGATCGCGCGTAGGTAGATGTTTTTTTTCAAATAATATCATACCCAAATCAACTGAGAAGCTGCTGCTCTTAGAATATAAATAGAAACAATAGATAATGGTAATACGTGCTTGAATAAAATCCGTTTTTTAGACTTCTAGGGTTTCTTCCCCTAATCCCTAAGTCAATTAATACAAGTACATAAAAGCAACAAATTTAATAGTTTCCCCCTCTTTTAACAGCTTTTTCCAGACGATGAAACGTATGATTTATTAATGTGTACGGGCATATACCCGTATGAGTACTACAACTCCACCCCAAGGCTTCTTGAGGATACATTACTGTCTATCGAATCGTTTTATGATTCACTTCAAGAGATTCAATGCACCACTGCCGACAATGAATTTGCTAAGATGGTGTGGGCTAAGGGGGGTGTAAAAATGGGGAATATTGTTGTAAAATATGCCTGGCAATTGATGTATTCACGTTGCTAGAGATTGTGTGTAAAACCACGGATAAAATCTATAAGGAATTTGGATTGGATTTCGTTTATTATTTTTCCACTCCTCATCTGGTGATGGATTTAATTTTTAAATTCGGCAAAGAGAAAATGGACTTGATCATCGCCTTGGATCAGCATCTTTTGTCTTGACAGATCAATGAGGGAAGGGTATGTTTTTGATGGAGATCATATGCTTGAAACTGACCCGACTGGACAAAAACAACTGTAAAGTCGGATGCAGTTTATTCTGGATATGAATCCCCTCTATCCGTATGCAATGTCTCACTAATCTTTGCCATGTATTAATTAAAAATGGCTTAACACGGATTTTGGATTTTCGTGCATAAACGTCAGTGACTAAGGACTCTTTAAGTCTATATAATTTTTTTTTGGTAGAGGATGGGGGTGTACTGGACACCTTCCAAACAAAAACTTATTGCCGACCTTCATCTGAAAAAGAATATTGTTTTACATCATGTTCTTTTGAAATGGATGCTAGCCAACGGTTGCAAGGTCCCAAATATACATAGAGACCTCCAATTCGACCAATAGCC
This sequence comes from Artemia sp. Qi Xiang Cuo, assembly GCF_049724085.1. NCBI lineage: Eukaryota > Metazoa > Arthropoda > Branchiopoda > Anostraca > Artemiidae > Artemia > Artemia sp. Qi Xiang Cuo. The sequence continues at coordinate 38,395,767 of NC_142809.1, forward strand.
ATATCTGAAAAAATCGTTTATTGACATTTTTTCAGTAAACGTTCGGAAGCAGAATTGAAGGTTGAAAAATAAATCTTTGAACTCATTTTAAATTCATCCTTCAGTACAATGTGTGAGGGTGTGCGAAATAGAAGGTGTTGTGACGTTTTAACTGACCTAAAAGAATGTGCTCGAATCTTTGCCGATCCAAACTTCACATCATTCACCTTCAAAGACTCCAATATGGTCTTCTTACATAGGAAAAAGGAATGTTATTTTAAATAAAAATTTTGCTGCTGGTAGCGCAATTACAGAAATCTAAAAAAGATCATGTTGTAATTCTTTTACAGTGTGTGTAGGCGCCAAGGGCAAAAGGAGGGAAAAGTTCATGTATATTTTTGGGGACCGATTCACGTTTGCTAAAAGTTAAAACCGAAAAAGTATTAGACGATTTGGAAACCAATATGCAAATTAGTTCTCGATAGGACTTTATCAATTGGGACAATGCAAATTTACCCGGAGCTAGTGAAGCACTAGGCCCCAAATCAATTATTATTATTATTAAAATCCGAGACGGGGATCGATATGATTTCCACTGGTGCGACTGCAGGTCCGAAGGTATACTGTGTACAAACACACAACAAAGAAATAAAAAAAGTCTGAAAGGGGGTGTCTAGACACTATGTGAAAGAGAATTTCGACATGAGTGCTTATGCAAACTTTTTGGAAAATAATCTCATTCCAAAAGCAAAATTTGTGGTGATTTGTTCTTTAAAATTTCAAAACTACACAGTTAGAGGGGAAATAATGGCATGTCACCCGTATCGGATAAAGTCTATGTGTTTGCGGATGGTGTGAAGGTGCTAGTCCCTGGAAATTATCTAACTTCGGACCGAGATGTATGTCTAGAATACAGAGGTTGTCTTGGTCTGTAAAAAATTCTATACTAGCTGGTGGTGGGAACCATTTTTTTTATAGGTGGGAGGGGATCCTTGTTTTCCCTCATCTCATCAGTGTTTTATGTTCTTTAGCAAGGTAGAGTTGCTGTTTTATGTCAGTTTTTTTTGTAAATTAATTTTAAAACTTTTTCCACAAAATAAGTTTTTCAAAGAAAAGTAAAGAGCTCCATTAAACAAAATATGAGCAAAAATAAAATCAAATGACCTACAAAGCGTGAAACTACCACAAATCAGCATCGATAAATAAATGAACCCCAAAACGAACAGAAATTACAATAATTAACCGAGTCAAACTCAAAACAAGCATAAATTAACATAATTTGGGCACAAAACCCCTATGCCTTCCCAAGACAAGAACAAAATTTGCACTTTACTGAAAAAAAATAAATATTTTTAATAAATAAACTTTAACTTTTTTAAACTTTTTAATAAACTTTAATAAATAAAATAATATTAACATTTTGATTACTAAATATCAGTATATGTATGTTAAACTGACAATGCACATTCATTTGTATTTTTTCAGTAAAGTGCAAATTGCCTATGATATAATTGTAAAAAAAAAATTTTTTTATTGACCCCCACGCCTCAAGCCCGCCTGGGGGGGAGACCGGTTTTCTGCCGTCCGAAAACGGCCACCACTCGATTTGTTTTTTTTTAGGGGGGGAGGTAAATCCTTTCTAAGTATAAATATAAATGTGATAAGTTTTTTTTAATTTTCGTAGTGCCTTTTATTGTAAAATAAAAAAATGTATTTTCTTTAAATTTATTTTTGTAGTGCCTTTTATTTGTAAATAAAATACATGTTTTATTCTTTAAATTTATTGTTCTCGAACATAGGGAATTATTATTATTTATTCAAGGGACAGATACATTCTACAGTTAGTTGTAATTTAACATTGAGGGACTATGTACCAATTTAAAACTCCATTCAGATCATTTCTTTACCATTTCTTTATCCGTGTCTATCCACACAAAACTTTTAACAATAATATTTCAAAATTTTAATAGAATCTTTTTAGAAAATCCAGAAACATTTACTATTTCTGCAGTGTCTGGCAAGAATCCAACGATTAAATTAAGACTATTGCGCCAGACACGAAATTCATACAGGGACTGGACATTTTTAAAATAATTGAACCAAACTCTTGGTTTATTAGAGATATTACAATTGTTCACTGTCCAGGCTCATCATGAACAGACCCCGTAGCCCAAGTTCTACACAATCTCTTTTATCAGAGCAAGTGAGTGAGGAAACTTGCTTTGAATTGTACTTATTATATCATCAACAGGGTTGTTCGTCATTCGCGTTCCCTCATAACTTTAAACAGACAAATATATCCAGGTGAGCCGAAATTTCCACTCTCAGCATATAATCAGACTACAAATAAACTCTATGGTTATATTCCACTGGACCTCAATCAGAACACACCCGAGGATTTACGTGTAGCCACTGATATTTTTGACAATGAAATTACTGAATATCTGCCAATGGACAGTAAAATAGGTCGTTAGGTGCCATCATGACACTGAAAAACTACATGAACATATTTATTTTGAACAACATTTATTCACCGTCCTAGGTAATTCAAAACCGTGGCTTAGGAAGGTCATACTCAAATATGGTATGGACAGAGAATTCATTAATTTGATATAAGACCTTTATTTAAATTTAACTAAAGGCAATTTTCAACCGCCAGAAGTAGTTAAGCAACAAACAAAGCAACATCGTTCACTTTTCCGTGCCCTAGCAGCAGCAGCCAAAAACAAACGAAACGGTTTTAAAAGAAAACAACTTCCTCAAGTGGGTGGCAGCTTCTTTACACTTTTACTGCCCATCATTGCAGGACTTGTAGACAGTTTTATTTAAATGGCCAAACCCTACAAATTGACTCCACTAGAACTCGCTCTTTCGCCAAAAGAGCATTTCGAGGACAATCTCTAAAAATTCATTATCAATGAGACAAACACCAACAATGAAAAATTAATTTGCTTCAAAATGCAACTTGGCGCGTTGAGAAACATAAACCCTACCGTGAGAAAACAGTCAATATAAATGTCATTGATAACAAATAGGAAATAACTCAATATTCAACGCCACCATCACCACCACCGCCGCCGCCTACACCAAAAGAAGAAGATTCTTTCTAATGTTTTGACAAGTGTTGCATACCTAATACCTCATTCCTATCGTGAGCAATGTAAAAGACTCTTGATTTATCTAACTGAAAGTGAACATGTTCAAATTGATGCTAGTGATAATCAAGTTATAATTCATGGCAAGACCTATATTTTACTTGATTTTTTATCAGGTTTAATACAAAATCGTAAAAGACTTGTATCATTTGACAGTAATTTGCATAAATTTTTAAAATTGTCACTTAACACGCCAAGTGACAATGATTTGACGAGAGTGGGGGACTCAAGTGAAAGCGTCTTAATATTGCTACATCATCCTCACCTGTTAGTAAGCAAAAGGGCAGTGGATGCTTCACTACGTATTTACGTTCAAAATGGTTGAAGTCTTGAAACATGATCATGAGAACATAGGTGAAATGGGAAGTTTAGGTTCACCTACTACACTCGCTCCATTCGCTGGACGCGAAAAGAAGCTAGCGGCAGATTATTTAAAGAATGAATCAATTTACACCCTACATCGCAATCATAGAGTTCGTGGTAGTCACTATCGAAAAACTAACGCTTTTTTCCCCTTTTCAAATATTACAAGCAGATATTTTGACTCTAGATGAGATTCAACGGCGTCCCAATGAGCCATAAAAGTACACTCTACTTACAATCAGTGTTGCTTCATGATTGTATTCAATCCGTTTTGTAGTCTGGATATATACATTACATTCACTTTTGCAGAAAAACTTAATTGTTCTTCCATCTTCCATCCAACTGGGATACTGAGTAACTCACCATGCAACTTTTGTCTCAATGATCAAGTGAGGGGTATCGTGCGCCTGGCTGCTCGTATCCAAAGGCCCATTTAACCGAGAAATAACATCTGGGAAGTATTTAGAAGAATCTCCGTACCAACAAGAAATTGCAATAACGTCATACGTTTCTGCTCGGAATGATGGGGTACTTTGCGCTCAGAATGATGGGATATGGGCCCGCTTGGAGTAATGGGTATGGGTCCGCTCGGAATGAAGGGATTTAGACCCGCTCAGATGGATTGAGGGGATATATGTGTCGTCGGAATGAGGGGATATGTTTGTCGTCGGAATGAAGGGATATGTGTGTCGTCGCAGTGATGGGATATGCATGTTGTCGGAACTATGGGATATGTGTGCCGTCGGACTGCATACTAGCATACTACTTCAGTTGGACGGGCATTCAGATACAAATTGGTTCAGTTACACGGGGTTGAGTTGCACGGTGGTTACGTTCCCCAAAGGTTCAGTTAAATGGGGTTGCGTTGCTCGACGGTTAAGTTAAATGGGGTTGCGTTGCATGAGGGTTCAGTTACATGTACACTGGAAGGTATAAAGGATTCCATAGATCTAGTGGCCTTGGCCCTCCAGAACTTTTACTTCCTGTACGTCAAGATTGTTTCATTCTATAATTGAGACTCTTGGCAACATATCTACAGCCTCAGACACGACGAGGGGAAAGAGTTTTCCGGATAGTAGGATCCTGAAAATTGACATAGGTCCGAAGGACGTAGGGCCTTCCTTTGTCTCCTTGCAAAAATTGAAAGGTTCCATGAAAGCATGTCTCCCTCTTAAAATAGGGACCTTAACAAGGCTTAAAGACCGGCAAAGCCTGGTACTTACATAAGGAGGAGAACATTCTATCCCATGTCCACAAAGTCTTGGAACATATGATTTCTACTTTTGACTCTTATATCTTCCATTTAGCTAATTATCCCATCCGGCAGCATTGTGTTGAAAATCACAAGAAGATTCCTGTTTGTTCGCTAATAAAATTTACCGCTGCCATTCTTTTTTCGATTGGTATTCAAAGGAGCTTTTTTTCTATAAATTATATAGAATGAAGCCAAGACATTCTTTTGCAATGAGAAGTACCACTTTCAATTCACATGGCAACGTCACTTTGCTACCTATATTGTGTTTGTCCTAGGCATTTCCTTTATTTTGCTGCATACTTAAAATAATTTTTATGAATGTTTTTTCTTTTGTCATTTTCAAATTCAAACTGCATAAAAAAAAATTCAAATAACCCAACCAGCAGGATTATGTGGTTTAGAACTATTAAATACCATCTGATATTCTGTTTTAATTTTTTAATTACTAATATACAAATAAGATATAAGCGGCTAAGACTTTAAAATGAGTTTTGTACTTACGCGTTTTTGATATGTTGATCTAATTTTCCTTAAAATTTTGGCACTTCTAAGGGGTATTGTAATTGAAACCTCTTCATCTTCACCTTCTTCAAGAGCACAAGATTCAGCAGCTTCTAACTCAGTATCTTCATCCATGTCATGGTGCCCATCGTCTTGCTCGGTATTGGGCTTTGTGCTGGCAACTAGTTTCATATATTTATATTCTAATCGTCGAGTTCTCTTCCAAACGCAAAGCAATATAAGGCACAGTAATAATGCTGATGTGATAGCAACCACAATGATCAGCTAAAAAATAATTCTAATGTTTTATATCAAGAAATTTAATATTTTTGGCAGCCATCTCTTTTTTCTTGGTGATACTATCACTCATCGTTTTCATAACTTAATTCCAATCTACTCTGAGTAACTCAAAATTCATCTAGAAACCTAAATTTATCTCAAGCGTAGATACAACCTATGGAACCAGCTATGGTTTTTTGGGAGTTGGTCAAAATAGATCGTATATGAAATTGATTGGGTAAGATCAACTAAATATTAGTAGAATTTACAGGAGCATGCACACAAATACGAAAACAATCTTTTTCACAGCACGCTTTTTACCAATCTGAGCAGTTAAATTCCAATTCATACTGAATAAGATTTTTCTTAGGTTATAGCTGCCAGTTCCACCATGAGTGGTGTTTTTTTTAACTATTGTTAATAGCTATCAGAGCTGTCCTAGCCGAATGGTCAGAGCGCTAGCCTTGAAATCCTGAACACAGGGGTCCGAGTCCTGGCGGCACTGGTTATTTGGTTTGGGACAGGGTCAATGGTGTAACTCTGTAAGCTCAACCAGAGTCTACCCAGCTGTTGCTGGGAACCAGGGAAAGTCTGGGGGAACACAGGTATTGTCGGATGATTTGCCCCCAGCCATACATTGCATTCCCGGCTGAAGGCAGTGAATCAGGAGATCAGTAACTGCGCAACGCAGACCATTGGCCAGCATGCAAAAAAGTCAAGTAAGTTAATATTAACCATTCCAGGAGCCCAACCATAAATTTGCCGTTTTTAATCATCGGCATTTGATTCTTGGTATTGAGGCAAATTAAGCATTCATAACTTAGTTTGTAGCACCTATTCAGGACAAGGATGGATATTAATGATCATCCAGGAGTCCTCTACGGGGATTACCTCAACCAGTTGAACCTGCAGAAACGTATCCCCTTAATAAAATGTAAGGGAGAATACGAGGCGAAAAGTTTCAGGGCTTATAAAATAAATGTTACTTGGCATAATCCTACGTTTATGTTCAAATGGTGCCATATTATGTAGTTGCACAAAACTACTAGCTCGGACATCAGGTTATTTCTTTTACTTATTAGATCCATCAAAAAAAAGATTTCCTTTTGAAAAGCTTAATGTCGCCTAGTTTTTTGTCGCACCTGCTTTATCTTTTTTGTTGCCCGCTACAATTGTCACAAAGAGAGATAGGTCCTTTGGTCTTAGGCTCACAAATACTGAAACTTGTTATCAAACTTATAAAATTTATAGGATTAACACATTGTTGAAGTATTTAACGCTAATACAAAATCTTACTCAAAATGTATATTTTAACAGTGGATTTTTAATATTTGCTGACTTCATGGAAATTGTGGCTATTGAATTAGAGTAGGCTCTGTGCACATTATGTAAAGGTGAAAACACAACTCTGGCCATCAAATATCAGAACAAGGGTGTATTACCAAAAATAAAGTTATTTTACTGGCTATTGACCGATCCAGAAACCCGTGAAGTGGACGTAACCGTGACTACAAAATTTCTCAAGTTTTTTTATGATGATTCTTAACATTCTTCCATTTCTTTCGACCTGAGGATAGAAAGTTAATCAATCTGGCATGTTGCTGCCCTATTTGTTTGAAGCTTAATGCCCGTGCCACATCATAGTCACATTTATCGATAAAGAAAGCCAAATATCATGAATGGCAAGGCAATTTTCTTGATTTTAGCGTCACACATGTATTTAAAAAACAAAAAATTAAAATTGCAAGAAATTAGTTTGAAGAGTTTGCACCAACAGTAATTTGTGTCCAACTGTTCTCTATTAGTGCTAAGTCTTCTTAACTTTTGTCAGATTCCTCTCCCAGATAGAAAAACAGCTGTTCTAAGATTTCATCTTTTCTAGTCTTAAAAATTATGCCTTAAAACTTGACTCTGATTGGTCAGTCAAGAAATTTATGTTTGAAGGTTGAATAATGTTCAACTCGAGAAATTACGAACGGCGAAAGTAATTGGCGCTGTACTCGTGCGTAATTTGGATTTTATCAACAACCGTGACAATAATGTGGCACGGGCAAAAGTGATCAGAGAAACAACATACCTGAATCGTAACGGGTATTTGGGAAGTGCAAGGAAGTACTTTCTTTGTTGGACCGTTGGATGGAAATTGACAACTTTTGCTTGGAATGTAATGCACAATCTGTTTTCCGCTTACGCACTCGCCCTTGACAATCCTTAAAAATAAAGTGAGGTATAGACAAAATAAACGATAGCAAATGTTGAAAAGCATAAACGTTAACAAATTAGAAGTTCGGGTATTTTCCTCAGAAGTACATGTTGACATCATATTTAAAAAAAAAACTGTAGAAAGTACAAACTAAATTCAGAAAACATCTAAGTTTCTAATGAATATTTGACAAGTAGTCAAACTGAAGCTCCATTCGTATAATTGGCTATGGGCTCAAAAATGTGGTTAAACTAAATCATATTTAAATAAACTTAACAGAAATTGGCCGTTTAATAGGAGATTATTAATCAATTTTCCTGGAATGGAAAAACAAACATGCATTTACTATTTCAGGAAGCTTATGGAGGTAATATATGTCAGAAATAATTACATAGAGATTTGTGGGTATGTAAAACGTTCTAAACCTGAAACTATCCCAGATATCACTACTACTATGAATGCTACTGCTAATAGCTCACTGCAGCACTAGACTGCCAGTTTAACCTAACCTGAATGGAACTAGAGAGACTGTAGCTCCCAAAAGAACCTTATTATAACTTCACAACGTCAGCGTCTTTCACCAGCCGAATCTATTCAAAGCTTCACTCTTTACCGCTACCATAACTTCCAACTTCCTTTAAATCCTTCCTTAGGATCTCTTCCTATTTCACCTGGCAGTGACCGGTTTTTCTTTTAGCCCAAATGGGTAGCCAAAAAGACTTATCTTTGACAATCTATCATTCTTCTTCCGTAAAACGTCTTCTAACCATCTGAACCTTTTTTTCATTATAGCCCCAAAAGGTGGGATTGAACCGGTTTTTTTTCGCACAGCTTGTTGTGACAAGCCGTCATACGGTCAAAGGTTTGTCAAACGGATACCAAAACTGTTCTTTATACACTTCCTCTGGAAAATATTTTACAAATCTTCCTCAGCGTTTCGATGCTGTCGAGTTTCAGAACCATAGTTGACAACTATCAGTACCATAGCTCTCAATATTTTAATCCTGGTTCGCACACCTATCTTCCTATTTTTTCTATTCTTTTGGTTTCCGAGACGGGCAATCAAACAGTTTGTGGTAACGAACTGAAAGTAAGAAGCGACCCGGCTCAATAGTAGCCGAAACTCTAAAAGACGGAATTTTGATACCAATAGATATACTAAAAGAATCGGCTTATTATGCTTATTTTAAATATGTAAGTTTAATTAAGTTTAGTCTTACCATTTAAAGTGTTCGAGCCTGAGAAAATTTGCCTGATTTTTGAATAAGGGGGAAACACCCCCTAAAAATATTAGAATCTTAATGAAAAGCACACCATCAGGTGTTCCATATCAGAAAACCCTACTGTAGTGGTTGCATGCTCTTATCTGCATAAATATCGAATTTTGTGTTTTTTTGCAAGAAGAAAGATTATTTTTTTTTCCAGGGGTGATCGTATCAACCCAATGGTTCTTTGTGAGACGGCTCATTGGAACGGAAATTGCAAGTTCAAGTGCCTTTTTTAAGTTATCAAAAAGATAGAAGGGCAACCTGGCCCCCTCCCTCGCCACGTTTTTCCCAAAAGTTGTCCAATCAAAATATTGAAATAGCCATTTTAATCATTATATTTCAAAGGCCCAATAACTATGACTTTGGATATAGCATGACCCCCCCCGAGGCACAGGGGAAAGGTCTTTAAATAATAAAATTTCGCCCTTTTTTACACATAGGCCTAGTATTTATTATTGTGAAGTATGTATACGTTTTCAGGTGTGGGAGGGGGGAGGGTAGATAATTTTTTGCTTGGAGTTTTTCTACGGAGGAATTTTCTATGGGAGGGAAGTTTCCAGGGGTGGACCAGTCAGGGAAAATTATACACTGAAGGAATTTGTCAGAATTCCTACACAAAGTTTTTTTTAAATGTCTTGCTTTCTCTTTTCCGTCGCAATTTTACCTGTGGCGGGGCCAGATTTCCTGGCATTAATTAAAAATGATCAGAAATAAAATTTTAAAAAAAAGTTTTTTCAACTGAATGTAAGGAACAACATTAAAACTTAAAACAAACAGAAATTATTAGTAGAGGTCTAAGTACCATTTTGCGTACTGCCATAGGAATCTCCATGCTATTTGCGTACTGCCATAGGACCATGTCATTTGCTTGCCTGTATAGGACCATGCTATTTGCTTGCAGGTATAGGAATTCCCATGCTATTCTAAGGGATTATGTTCCCTCCCATACTATTATAAGGGCTTATGTTCCTTCCCATGCTATTCTAAGGGTGTATGTTCCCTCCCATGCTATTCTAAGGGTTTATATTCCCTCCCATGCTATTATAAAGGTTTATGTTCCCTTCCATGCTATTCTATAGCGCCATGTCCCTTCCATTGTTATTGTATGGGACTTCCGCACGTGATTAAATACGTTATGGAATTATTTTTTATATGTATATTCCCTATTGGTACCATTCCAAACGAGCAGGGATTCCACTCCAGTTCCTAAAAATTGGAAAAAAGATAGCAGTATGAATGGTACATGAAATGGGACAAGAAAACCCATGCATCTAGACACGTGCATTTTAAAAGTTAGCTCGTCACTAATTTCTTAACAAGAAATCTCTGAATAAAATATTTTTGGAGGGATGGGATGATTGGAGAAGGACTTCTTAGAGTACTTATATTGCTGTACTGTGGGCCGACTTGCTAGCGAAAGCTAATCTGCCTTGGAAACAGTTTGACGTGTTCGGGGAGATTACGTTCCTTGGTGTATGATTGACATTTGCAAAAAAGGGGTAATTAGTGATTGGATAATTTTTTAACATAAAATCTCTGAATAAAATATTTTTGGGGGGATGGGATGATGTGAGAAGGATTTCTTAGAGTACTTATAGTGCTGTACTGTGGGCTGACTTGCTAGCGAAAGCTAATCTGCCTTGGAAACAGTTTGACGTGTTCGGGGAGATTACGTTCCTTGGCGTTTGATTGACATTTGCAAAAAAGGGATAATTAGTGATTGGATAATTTTTTAACATGATATCTCTGAATAAAATATTTTTGGAGCATGTACATGACGATGGAGAAAAAGGGTTAAAATGATTAGCAATTACGAGCGAGGATTCCCCCATTGGTTCCTGGCACTAGGCTACGCATATCAAGTTGAAAATTTGACAGACTGAGGTATTTGAGGTGGAACTTGAACTAAATCAAAATACACTATGTGCACGCAGATTTTCAAAATGGTATATCTCAAAAAAAGGATTTGTGCATTAAGTTGGAACTCTCAGAGAGTGCTTAAAGGGAAAATCAATTCACCAAAAGGAAATATGTGCACGCTCAGGCCTGGATAAAAGGGTTAAGGTGATTAGCAATTACGAGCGAGGATTCCCCCACTGGTTCCTGGCAGTAGGCTACGCATATCAAGTTGAAAATTTGACAGAATGAGGTATTTGAGGTGGAACTTAAACTAAATCAAATACACTATGTGCACGCAGATTTTCAAAATGGCATATCTCAAAAAAGGGATTTGTGTATTAAGTTGGAACTTTCAGAGAGTGCTTAAAGGGAAATTCAATTCACCAAAAGGAAATATGTGCACGCTCAGGCCTGGATAAAAGGGTTAAGGTGATTAGCAATTACGAGCGAGGATTCTCCCACTGGTTCCTGGCAGTAGGCTACGCATATCAAGTTGAAAATTTGATAGAATGAGCTATTTGAATAGGAACTTGAACTAAATCAAAATACACTATGTGCATGCAGATTTTCAAAGTGACATATCTTTAAAAGGGATTTGTGTATTAAGTTGGAACTTTCAGAGAGTGCTTAAAGGGAAAGTCAATTCACCAAAAGGAAATATGTGCACGCTCAGGCCTGCCAGTGAAAAGAACGAAACCTCTTTGAGTCACATTTTTTTTTTCGTAAATTCGATGTTTCTCTATGATTCAATCCCAACGTCCCCCTGCTCTGAGTGTTGAAAATGACTTCACGACATTATTTTAGTTTTTTTTTCTTGCCCCAAACTATTTTTTTTATATCATGAACCCTTTAGAGATCAATTTGAAAAACTTGGAGAAAGTTCAAATAGAATCGTTACTGATTAGTGCGTAAACTACAAACTGACAAAAATATCCAGAACTTTTTTTTCTTATAGCCTTGACTTTGAAGACAATTCTTCATCTTAATTGGCTTTAGAAATATTTTTTTTAATGCAGTTGAAAATTAAAAATGTAAATGCGTATTTCAAAGAAATAATAGTCTTCTTAATAATTTAATGTCGATAAACAGTGGAAATTGGTTTTCTTCAGTATTGTTTGTGAATGATTAAAGATGGTGACTAACAAAAACATCTGAAACTAAAGAAAACCTTAAAATTTAGTAAATTGTCAAACAATAACAAAATGTATTCTCTTAGTTTAACTGAGGTATTGGACCTTTCATCTATGCCGAACAAAAAAAAACTAGTTGAAGTTGTGCTTAAATTCTTCATCAATATAAAATCAAAAACATGAAAATTAAAAATGTAAATGCGTATTTCAAAGAAATAATAGCATTCTTAATAATTTAGTGTCGATAAACAGTGGAAATTGGCTTTCTTCAGTATTGTTTGTGAATGATTAATGATGGTGACTGACAAAAAACATTTTGAAACTAAAGACAAACCTTAAAATTTAGTAAATTGTCAAACAATATCAAAATATAATCTCTTAGTTTAACTGAGGTATTGGACATTTCATCTATGCCGAACAAAAAAAACACTAGTTGAAGTTGTGTTTAAATTCTTCATCAATATAAAATCAAAAACATGAAAATTAAAAATGTAAATGCGTATTTCAATGAAATAATAGCCTTCTTAACAATTTAATGTCGATAAACAGTGGAAACTGGTTTTCTTCAGTATTGTTTGTGAATGACTAAAGATGGTGACTGACAAAAACATTTTCAAACTAAAGAAAACCTTAAAATTTAGTAAATTGTCAAACAATATCAAAATGTAATCTCGTAGTTTAACTGAGGTATTGGACCTTTCAGTATTATTTTGTCGTGGTTTACTATATCACAGTTACATTCTCTTGATTTTTCAAAGTTCATTTTGGATTTCTTTCCTTGAAATGCAAGAGTTGGAATATTTCAGTAGTGTGTTGTTATGGTTTACCTTGTCAGAGTTACATTCTCCTGATTTTTCAAGTGTCTTTTTAAATTTGTTTAATGAAATGTAAGAGTTGGAATATTTTAGTAGTGTCTTGTTGTGCTTTACCTTATCACAGTTACATTCTCTTTATGTTTCAAAGTTCCTTTTTGATTTCTGTCGTTGAAATGCAAGAGTTGGAATATTTCAGTAGTGTTTTATCGTGGTTTGCCTTCTCACAGTTACATTCTCTTGATATTTCAAATTTCATTTTGGATTTCTTTCGTTGAAATGCAAGAGTTGGTATATTTCAGTAGTGTTTTGTAGTTGTTTACCTTGTCACAGTTACATTCTCTTGATTTTTCAAAGTTCATTTTGAATTTCTTTCGTTGAAATGCAAGAGTTGGAATATTTCAGTAGTGTTTTGTCGTGGTTTACCTTGTCACAGATACATTCTCTTGATTTTTAAAAGTTCATTTTTGGATTTCTTTCCTTGAAATGCAAGAGTTGGAATATTTCAGTAGTTTTAGTTGTGCTTTACCTTGTCAAAGTTACATTCTCTTAATTTTTTCAAAGTTCATTTTGAATTTCTTTCATGAAATGCAAGAGTTGGAATATTTCAGTAGTATTTTTTCGTGGTTTACTATGTCACAGTTACATTCTCTTGATTTTTCAAAGTTCATTTTGGATTTCTTTCCTTGAAATGCAAGAGTTGGAATATGTTTTGTAGTGGTTTGCCTTTTCACAGTTACATTCTCTTGATTTTTCAAAGTTCATTTTGAATTTCTTTCATTGAAATGCAAGAGTTGGAATATTTCAGTAGTGTTTTGTTGTGCTTTACATTGTCAGAGTTACATTCTCTTGATTTTTCAAAGTTGATTTTTGAATTTCTCTCGTGAAATACGAGAGTTGGAATATTTCAGTAGTGTCTTGGCATGGTTTACCATATCACTGTTACATACTCTTGATTTCTCAAAGTTCATTTTGAATTTCTTTCGTGAAATGCAAGAGTTGGAATATTTCAGTAGTGTTTTATCGTGGATTAACTTTTCACAATTACATTCTATTGATCTTTCAAAGTTCATTTTGAATTTCTTTCCTTTAAATGCGAGAGTTAGAATATTTCAGTAGTGTTTTGTCGTGGTTTACCTTGTCAGAGTTACTTTCTTTTGATTTTTCAAAGTGCATTTTGGATTTCTTTCCTTGAAATACAAGAGTTGGAATATTTCAGTAGTGTTTTGTCATGGTTTACCTTGTCACAGTTACATTCTCTTGATTTTTCAAAGTTCATTTGTTGATTTCTATCGTTGAAATGCAAGAGTTTGAATATTTCAGTAGTGTTTTGTTATGGTTTACCTTGGCACATGGGAGGGAACATAAACCCTTAGAATAGCATGGGAGGGAACATAAGCCCTTATAATAGCATGGGAGGGAACATAATCCCTTAGAATAGCATGGGAATTCCTATACCTGCAAGCAAATAGCATGGTCCTATACAGGCAAGCAAATAACATGGTCCTATGGCGGTACACAAATAGCATGGAGATACCTATGGCGGTACGCAAAATGGTACTTAGACCTCTACTATTATTACATGTATGAAGGGGATAGCAAACCTCCTCAACATCTCGCTCTTTACGCTGAAGTTTGAATATTGTCCCAAATCTTTAAGAACAACTCCTGAAACACAAGAGTCGCTGGATTAGAACAATAGGAAGATGTTTTAAAATCGCTGAATAATTTTAGCGTAAAGAGCGAGGTATTGATGAGGGGGAAATCCCCTTAATACACGTAATAACTTCTGTTCGTTCTAAGTTTTAATGTTGCTCCTTACTATCAGTTGAAGAAAACTGGGTTTTTGTTTAATTTTATCTAGGATCTAAGGTTGGGGCAGTAGCTTACAAATCTAAAACCGAGAATGCCGATTGCTAATTTTGGATTGCAGGAATATCAATAAAGTGATGTAGATAACATGATAGTAAATACGATGTTAAGGGTAATTTTCTGGGATAAATTTTCACCGGGATTGAATTGTCAAACGGATATTTTTGTGGGGAGGAGGATTTTTCCGTGTATGTAGATCCAGATTTCGTGGCATTATTTATAAGACCATCAAAAATTAAATAAAAACCAAGTTTTATCAACTGAAAGCAAGGAGTAACATTAAAACCTAAAACAAACAGATATTATTACGCATACTAGGGAGGCTGCCTCCTCATCAACACCTCGTTCTGTATGCTAAAGATTGAATTTTGTTCCAGTTCTTTAAGAACGACTCCTAAAACACAAGAATAATTTAATTAGAACAATAAGAAGCTTTTTGAAAAGAACTAAAAAACTTTGGTGTGAAGAGCGAGGTGCTGAGGAGGGGCTACTTTAAAATTAGGCTACTTTAATTATTATTATTGATTATTATTATTTTTATTTATTAGGCTTTTTTATTTGGTTACTGTAAAAAGTAGAGTTGCGACAAAGAGTCAAACTCTAGCGTAAAGAGCGGGGCAATTAGGAGGGGACAGCCTCTTTCATATAATTTCTGTTCGTTTTAAGTTTTAATGTCGCTCCTTACCTTCAATTAAAAAAACTTTTTTTTCATTTAATTTGTGAACGTTTTACAACTAATACAGGTTCGAATTTGGCTCACCATACATGAAAAATCAAAACAGAATTTGCTATTAATTTTGGCAAAGTTTCCACCTGTTTGAAATTTCCTCTGGAAAGTTCACTTCCAGAAACCAGGGCAACCCTTCATATGCAGAATAATTTCTGTTCATTTTGAGTTTTAATGTTAGTCCTCACTTTCAGTTGAAAAAAACTTGTTTTTTAAAAGTAATTTATTATTGTTTTTCAAATAAAGCCGGTAAATCTGGCTAACTCTCCATGAAATATTCCCCCTCAAGGAAAACTCCTCCTTGGAAATTTCATTCCACGTAAGATACATATTCACTCCAGAAAGTTCCGTCCCCGCTGAAGTCCCTCCCCCCATCCCGTAAAATTTCTTGCGGACAATTCAGCCTGAAAATGTCTCCTAAGCATACTTACATTTGAAAAAGACTTTAATTTCTAATCGGTTTCTTGATCACTCTGGAAATACCCCTTCCAAGGCAATTGTTTCCTGGAAATCAAAGCACGCAGAAAATAGCACCTGGATAATTCCCCCTGATAATTCCAATAATTCCTGATAATTCCTGATAATTTCCTTATAATTCCTTGATAATTCCACATGCAAAATTGAGTTGGCAAAGATAATGTAAGACAATTTACAAGAATTTCGTATATGAATTCTGTTAAATCTTCCCAGTACAAAATTTCCCTGGAAAAGTCACCCTTCACTCTAAAAAAAAATCCCTACCCAAGGAAAATTCTCCCTATGGAAACTCACTCCAAGCAAAAAATCCCCCCCCCAAAAAATGTCTGTATACTTCCGAATAACAAATACTGTGCGTAAATGATTGGCAAATTTCATAGCTCATAGTCATCTCCCTACGGGATATGGCTGGTCATTTTACCCTTAAAGACACAGTTATTGGAACTTTCAACTATACTGAACAAAATGGCTATTTCAAAATTTTGATCAGATAACTTTGGAGAAAAAATAGGTATGGGGGGCCAGCTGCTCTCCAACCTTTTTGGTCACTTAAAAAGGCCAATAGAATTTTTAATTTTCGTTTGAATGAATCCAGTCCCGATCTTCTAGGACCATTACTTCGACACAACCATCCCTTGTGAAAAACCAACAAATAAACTCGCATCCGTGATCTTCCTTCTGGTAAAAACAGCGGAATTCTACATTTTTGTAAATAGGAGCTTGAAACTACTACAAAAGGGTTTTCTGGTACGCTAAACCTTATGGCGTGATTTACAGTAAGATTCCTTGAATTTTAGGGGAAATTTTCCCCCTATTCCAAAAATCAGACAAATTTTCTCAGGCTCGTATTTTTTGATGGATAGAACTACACTTGATGAAATTTACATATTTGGAATAAGCATAATAAGATGATTCTTTTGATGTATCTATTGATATCAAAATCAAAGTTCTGATGTTCAGAGTTTCAGTTACAATTGAACCGAGTCGCTCTTTACTTACTGTTCGTTACCACGAACTGTTTGACTATGTGTTTTTTTTTATCGATACCCGAATTCACAAGCTCTGCTCTTCGCTGGGGGTTACTGGTTTTTTGTTGTATTAAGATGTTTAAATGAAACAGTTGAAACAGAGTGACACCTGAATATAAAAACTAGCCTGTCCGCTGTACAAAACAATTAGGTTAAATTCTGAAACTGAGGGCAAACAAAAACTTACATGTAATCGGATGACGAACAAAGTGGACAGTTACTGGCTGACGTCCAAAGAAAATAGAAATTACAGCCATCACAAGTGCCATCTGGACAGTGGCTGGGTAGCTGAATAGTGCCATCTAATGACTCTTTGGGGTTGCAACGAAGAGTCACTGTTGTAGCTCTTCCTTTGGGACATGTTCGTGTCACGCTAAAAATGTTGTCTTATTTAACTATAAAATCGCTTAGATCGATCCAAAACACAGCAGCTCAAAAACAGATATTTTTCCAGGAGAGTGGGAGGTTTTCATGCGCATTACTTTTGTAGGTTAAGAGCTTGACTGACTCTTAAATTTATAAATTCAGAGACATACGTAGTTTTTGTACGTGTTTTAATAGCCTTTTCAATTATACTATATCATGACGCTATGAAAACAGTGATCTATATCAAAGATAGGCAAACACCTAACCAAGGTAGCGTAATATTTTCTCGACACAACTTTCACGTAAATTCAGGATTTGACGGTGGCTCTTCATAGCTTTCAGCCTTTCTGTAGGACGGCTAGAAGCATCTTCGAAAGCCCATAGCATTTTCTTAGGCTCAAAAATCCTTTTAATTTTAAAAAATCTAACGCAG
This sequence comes from Artemia sp. Qi Xiang Cuo, assembly GCF_049724085.1. Lineage (NCBI taxonomy): Eukaryota > Metazoa > Arthropoda > Branchiopoda > Anostraca > Artemiidae > Artemia > Artemia sp. Qi Xiang Cuo. The sequence continues at coordinate 38,413,514 of NC_142809.1, forward strand.
CTTTGGCTATACCAGCATGGACATTCACAGCAGTCCAAGCCCAACATAGAAGTTCAATACTAGGCCCTATACTATTTGGTTGGCATGCGCTCGGGAATGAATTGCAAGTATTAGAATATTAACAGCTACAGCAAAACTAAAATGTCACATCTACACGTGCTGCTCATTTTTATTGTGCCATGTGGTATAAATATAGACGGTTCAACCATCATGCATGTAGTTACGTATATTCTGTTCTTACTCTTAATACTGACTATAGTTTTCTGTCAAAGGAAATGGTTATTATTATTATTATTATTTATTTCTAACCCACACTGTACAGAGGTACAATACGTTGAGTATCACGAGGACAAACACATAAAATGCAATACAAATCAATACAGAAATCAAAGATTATCAGTTACAGATTAACATATAAAAATTTGAAAGAAACTAAAACAAAAAAGAAATAACATGAAAGGAGGGGGAAAAGAAGAAGAGAGAAAAAACTCACAAATTGCAGAATCTAATAAGCAGAAATATAGACACAAGCTGTCATTATTATTATCATTATTTGATTTTTACTCACTCTTTACAATACTAAAAAATGTAGATGACCAAACAGAGAAAAACAACTAAACAAATAAAAAAAACTTACGACTGAAAAAACCTGATAAGGTGATGGTGCGGAGAAATACGGATACAAGCAGTATTTAAATTTTCTTGTGTAGGGCTTCCAGTTTTTCAGTAATATTAGGAACAAGAAATTTATTAATAATTACCCGGTTTTTGGTCCGAGGTGGAAGAAACAACCAAAATTTACAAAATCTAAAAAAATTAATCCAGATTCTTTTTAACTCATTTATCTTATGAAGGAGGAAAATTCCTGAAGCAAAAACAATTGAATGGTCACAAAAAGTTGAGTAGAGTTTGGCCAACGCAAGTTTATTATATTGAACTCTATTGGCAGCAGTCTTAGCATATCCTAATTTAATTTTAATATTAATATCTGAGACTGTGTGCTGGCGCAAGCTCGGAAGACTATTAGTAATAGAAATACCGAGCCATCGAAGAGAATCTACGAGAGTGATGGTAAAGCCACTACAGCGAAGGGAAGTACTAGAAGTGTTATTAAAAGAAAGAAATTTACATTTATCTACATTAAGAGAAAGGCCTATGTCTGAAAAAGAAGTGGCAACACAAGAAACCATATTAGATAAACCAGTTTTAGTACGGCTTATAAGAAGCAGATCATCAACGTAAGCCAGGTATGAAACATCAGAAAAACCAGAGAGATAGGTAGCCGATATCTTTGCCAGAACTCCTGAAATACATAAATTAAATAGGGTCAGAGATAAAACTCCCCCTTGCCTTAAACCTCTTTTCAATTTGATAATAGAAGCTGGCACAGATTTCAGCCGAAGAAAAGAATCAGAGTACCAGTACCGAAGAAGTAAAATAACCGATAGATTGACACCGCAACCACGAAGAGCAGAAAAAAGCAGACTATGACACACACTATCAAAAGCTTTTGATCGATCTAAAATACAAAGATATATACTCCTTCCCTTAGAAGAATTTTCAAGGAGCAAAGAAGATAATACACGATGTGCGTGTTGACAACCTAATCCGGGCTTAAATCCAAACAGGTTATCTCTCTCAAGCATATTATTAGTCACAAAAGGTAGTAATACATGGTCAAGAACTTTACTAAAAGTGCAAGAGACTGTAGTAGGTCGGTAAGAAGAGCAAATTAAAGGAGAATTTTCCTTTTTTAAAATTGAAGAGACAGAACCACACAAAAAACTCTCCGGTACACTAGAAGTACAAATACACATCTGGAGAAGTAGGTGTATATGGTCAATAAGGGGGGAGCAATCTAATAAAAGGTGAAATCTAGATATACCATCATTATCAACATTATCTGATTTAATTTTTTTAACTGCTTCAACCTACGGATGAAAGAGAAATGGGAAAACAAAGACGCTGAGATAGAGGGGTACTAAAAATTGCAGAAAGAGAATGAGTACACAAAGAATGCACACGGTAATTAACATTAGAAAAAATAGACTAGTAATGGCCATACCAAGCAGATGCAGAAACACAATCACTACTTGGCACATCACTTCTTATCGACTCAGAATTAATAACTTTTCGCCATTCTCTCTTTGACACTAGAAAATCCATACCACAATAACACATTGACTTAAGATATTTTTTATATTCACTGCGCGTCTTACGCTTAAGGTCAGATACAATTCCACAAGGCGGTGTATCACATTCATTCCAGACTTTTAACCAAAACTTAGCTTTATTTTCAAAGTTTTTAAATTAGGATCTAAAGACCAAATAGGTTTTTGCGTACCACATCTAACACGTTTTAGTGGTACTGCAACTGCCTCGGCATCTTTTCGACATTTAATTATTTGATTATAATAGCAATCCAGGTCCTTTTTGCAGTTCACTTGTATAGAGCTCTGAAGCAGATGATAGGGAACTCGTATATCAGACAGCAGGCTTGTTAGTGTAAACGCATAGAGAGGAACATCAGCTTTCTTTCAATTACTTTTTTCAAACCATTTTGAAGACCAGGGTACTTTACAAATACTTGCAGGGTTTAAACTCAGCGTAAGAGTAAGTGAGACAGGGAGATGTTCTAAGTCTTGTTCTTCAGCGTGTACAAACAGCGTGTAATACTATGTGAGCAAATAATGTGATCAATATTGCTCTTACAGCCTGAATGGTGAATATAAGAATACGGATGAGTTTTGGGTATAGTATGATAAGATGGAAGGAAATCTAACAACAAATCACTTCTCACTGATCAGTTATTTATATCCGTATTGAAGTCACCAATGATCATATAATCTAGAGAAATAGAAAGAATTTTTTCCACTAAAAACTTCAACATGTTACAAGCTTTAGCATATCTAGCCATCGATCTGGAAGAACGGTCATCATAAGGCAGATAAGAATTAATGAAAACTATAGTGCCCATACGAACAGCCAAAAAAGGCTCATCCGAGTAAAAAATCACCGGCGAAACCAAATTGGGATTGCGCTTAAAAACACAAGCTAGCCCGCCGGATGGGCGGCCTCTTGTGGTTCTGGCAGTAGTAAAAAACACATCATGATGAAGGCTCCGACGCAAAACGTTAATGCTAAAGTCTGTAAGAAGATGCTCCTGTAAACAGACCAAATCAAAATCATTGTAGAGCTCATCAATAACGAGTCCTTATCCTTTTTACCATTAACATTAAACGATATTATTGAAAACTCCAAATTCATTGCAAAAAGTGGAAGCGCAACATTAGTTCCTTAGATACAGGGCAGGACAGGCTTTAAGAACGTGGAACGAACAACGTGGCATAATGTCATTCGTTTAAGCAATACCGACCATCATGTGGACACCTTTACCTTCCCCTTTTTTATCCAGCTGGATTTTCAGGATGGACCATGCACATGCCACTTCAAACACTTTATGCAAGTCGTCCACATCTAACACAACTTGAATTAGCGCATTATTGTATGGTTTTTTGACATGACCACGCCAGAAGCCTCTGCAAGCTATAACACCCGACCTGCATCAGATGGTTTTTTATATTTTCGTTTTGTTGGACAACTTTTCCAACTATACCTTGTCGATAAATGCATTCGTGTTGAACGTGATCGTATGAAATGGACACAGTTGAACCTGAAAACTATTATGACCTAAAACTACGTAGCTGTTACAAGACTTATCAACGACTTAGCTGCGAAAAAGAATTTAGTTGCTGGCAAAAAAATTAATACTATCGTCATCATTCACCGGGTCAACACGCTACTATGCTTAATATTTCGAAGATACCATTGCTATTGTTCATCACCTTGGACCCCCTGATTTGTTCAGAACTATGACTTGAATTCCTGATCGGTCAGAAATTTAAAAATCAGCGCGTACTATGTCTGATGAGAAGAACTTTATCATAGAGCAGTCCACTCAAGAGCGTGTCGATCTCGTTGCTCGAGTTGCGAAACAACAATTTAACGAAATAATCTATAATATGGATAAAAGACAGGTGTTTGGAAAGGTGGCTGCATATGTGCACTTAATTGAAATTTAAAAACATAGACTACCACATATGCATTTGCTATGGATCATGAGTTTTGGTGATTGAATCAATAACCCAGTCGAAATTGATTTTCTAGTTTCACCTGAAATTCCAAATATCGACGACCCTTTATAACGAGAATTAGTATTACAATGACTGATTCATAACCCGTGCGGGTTGTTAAATCCATATGTCAGTTGTATGATTAATAAATAATGAAAATTTGCAGTGCCTCTTCGGTTTTCCAACGCAAAACAATTCAGTTACATCTCTATTGGGCGATAAAAACTAAGGTATCGCATATAAAAGGAGTTCGCATCATCTGCAGTTTGGTGACAAGCGACAGCAAAAATCCATATGTGCAAACCTGCCGCGTACCAAGTAACGGGACTCGGCCGAAACATCGGGCTCCCATCAGCATGAGTGACAGATTTTGTTGTTGCTAAAGTTGTGGTCGAAACCGATAAGAGTTTTGGCTCCTTTCATGGCGTTTGCGGTTAATTGTTTACTGAACACTTTTTTAAATCCCTAGCCGGTTCAGGATTGGTCTTAGTGGGATAACGAAAATTATCGGGAAAATTTCCACAAATTAAAATTTTAGAAAGGGCCTCGGTCCCTTTCCCTCCCTCATGTAAGTGCACATGCCAGAAGCTAACGAGTAGAATCTTTCAAAAATGAAAACCTAAACTCTTTTGCCCGAATGAAAACGCTCTATGTCACGTTTTTTCTTCTTTTTCTTTTATTTATTTACTTGTTAGTCATGCTGGCTCAGAAATTTCTCTAATATCAAATAAATTATCCAATAAATATTAAATCAAAATATAAAATAAAAATTAAATTAATAGAACAATAGAAGCTTTCAATATATTTCCCATTAAAAGAAAACGTCCCGAGAGCTTCAAATTCCTAGGACAAAAGGTGCTAATGTTCTTGCTTAATAAATTCTCAGCAAACAATTAAAGCTTCCTCACATTACCATTCAAAGACTAATGTGATAAATAAATGTATTATTAAGAGATATTCCAATAAATATATTTTAAAAGATTTATTTTAAAAACAGATATTAGAAACCCAGCTGGGCCAAATTCCCCTCTCGGGGTTAAAACAAAACCAGATTAACATAAAAAATAGATTTAAAGACAGAAAATAAAGATCTTACTCATGATAAAGATCTTATATATCCGAACTACTTTACGATAGGTCAGCAAAAAAGTACCAACAATATTACTTCTGAACAATACCAACTTGCCAATACGCAGGTTTGGAGACATTGCTCCTGCTGGAATTAAGAGTTCTGAAATTTACTTTCCTTTTCTTGTGTTTCTTCTTGAGAAATTCCTTCTTCAATTAAATCACTATTCAGCGTAAATATTACACAGCCTTTGCTCAAAAATCCCAAATAGGAAACAGACTAATAGAAAAGCTGTTTACTTTTAAATTCGCCTTCATAAAATGAGAAACTAAATACCACGTATGTAATCCCTGTATCTCCGTAATCCACATATGTAAATTACAAGTAAGCGCACCTATTTCACCTAGTTTTTTTTGTGTTGAGATGGTATTGAATTAGCGTTTTCATGTTTAAGGATATATATTACAATGACCATCATGGACTTTGGACAAAAGAAATGTCTATGTGGTTGCAGCTCCTCATTTGTAATTCTGTTGAACCACCACCAGAGTGATTATTGGATTAAGATGATATACCAATCAAGAAATCACTTTGACTACAAAACATATACACAAAGATTTACTTACGTTGAACTTGTATAGAACGCGTAAAGGTCAGACTTCTGTTCATCATTTTTAATAAATTCTTCAAGGACTTGAATCCCATTCAGTTGAGGCTTCCGACTAAAACCCAGGAGCTTATCGGCAAGATTGACAACTTGGGTGGATGATGGGTCTCCTGATGAATTGGGTATTAGGGTTGATCGGCATATCAATGATGTTACTGACTTGGATCCTCCTGGAATTGGACTAAGGGTTGCATTATTTCTGCATGTGACAGGAGTGATCCCACATATACTGATGTTGAATACGTGAGAATACTGAATCCCAGCTGAGGTGAACAGACGACTGCCCAAAACTTCTTTATATGACCTGGCAAGAAAAAGCATTAGGCTACATTTGGCTTTATGAAATAGTCGCAACACCAGTTAAGACAATGCTAGTGGGAAAGTATGATTTGACTGCCTGACCAGCCAGCTGAAAGTATTGCATCCTCAGAACAGTTTCAATCTGCACAAACTACTGTCGTACAAAAACAAGTTCCATAGTGAGAAAAGTTTTTTGGTGGTGGCCCTAGCCTTTGAAATATCACGCCCTCCCAAAGCGTAAAGACACCTTCAAAATCGGTTTAAAGTATTTTCAAAACAGAAAACTAAAAAATCTCCTTCGCAAGAGAGAGGAGAGTTCTGCTATACCTGGGACTATAAGATTGGAAATATTTCAAACTAATATGAAAGCCTGTTTATATTTAATTAAAAATTCCCCTTCCACCAGGGCGAAACAATGCATACTTATTACCGCAACTATAACCCAACGCAAATTTGAAACTATTAAGATAGCCGATATAAGCTTAATTTATGGATATTAGAAAGTGTATTGCCAATTAAGTAATTATTAGTATCTCAAATTGGTGAATTAAAGCAGCATTAGTGTACACAAAACTTTATATGACCAGCTTTTTCGAGACAAATGAGCATTAATAAAGTATCTGTGTAGGTAATTAGTTGTAAATTTTAGTTAATTTATTTATGCCTAGTTCATAAGCTGCACTGAATTCTAAACTAATATCCACAAGCCACTTGGGCTTATGATTAGTTCAAACGTCTATCCGTCATTTTGGAAATCTGCTCCATCTACCGTCAATCCATCTACTTTGGAAATTCTGGGCAATTGGATAAATATTTAATCTTATGAGCACAAGAACGATGCCTCATTCAAAAGGATGACTTGAAGAACAACTGAGCTACCATCCTTTTTAGCTACCATCCTTCTATAGTGTTTGGAATAACTACTACTGCTACTAGCAACTCACTTCAGTACCAAGCCACCTGGGGCCAACACAGCTACGCACGCTCTTCATCCATCCCAATCTATTCAAATCCATCCTTTTTAAACCTCGAAGTTCCCATTTCCCTTAAATCTTTCTTTGTGACGTCCTCCCATCCCATTCTGGGGTAACCCGCTTTTCGTCTGGCCCTAGACGGCTTTAATATCGCCCTGTTTAATACCATGTTAAATTTTACTACTGTTCAAAATAGATAGCGTGAAAGTATATGACGAAATTATCCCAAACACTATCACTAGACTTGAAATATTGGTAAAATAATACAGAAATACCCGAGATGATTTAAATTTAATAGGGGCAGAATATACGGGATTAGCTATTGGGGAATTTTGTCATGGTTATTCACTATGAAATATTTCTTTATAATAATATTTTGAAAAATATTCGATTTGGCTGTTGTTAAATTGAGCTAGGGGACAGTTGGGAAGTTCCAGCTAATATTCAATTACAATTAATTTAAATACTATTGGAAGAAATTTAGTCATTTTTCAATAGCGCTGCCTAAGTAAGGAACGACGCTGGCACAATTTATTATTTATTTTGTTTCCTTTAGCCCTGGCAGTTCGTATCAAAGGAGTTGTCGTCCGTGAAATTGAGCTAGGAGACATTTGGGAAATTCCAGCTAAAATTCAGTTCCAATTAATTTAAATACTACTGGAAGAAATTTAGTCATTTTTCAATAGCGCTGCCTAAGTAAGGAACGATGCTGGCAAAATTTATTATTTATTTTGTTTCCTTTAGCCCTGGCAGTTCGTATCAAAGGAGTTGTCGTCCGTGAAATTGAGCTAGGAGACATTTGGGAAATTCCAGCTAAAATTCAGTTCCAATTAATTTAAATACTACTGGAAGAAATTTAGTCATTTTTCAATAGCGCTGCCTAAGTAAGGAACGATGTTGGCACAATGTATTATTTATTTTTTGTTTCCTTTAGACCAGGGCACTTCGTATCGAAGGATTTGTCGTAAACTTCGAAAAGGGCTCATTCGATTGGAAAGTGGAATGGCTAGTACCCTTTTTAATTGTCGAAAGTGATTGGAAGGTAACTAACACCCCTTCCAGGCCCACCATTTCCCCAAACACCTCCAGTCAAAATTTTGAGAAAACCATTTTGTTCAACGTAGTTGGAATATCTGGAATATATGTCCTTGAGGAGGACACTTGCCCCCCCCCCAGCCCTCAAGGCAAGGGTTGTAAGTTATGCCCTGGGGGCATATAAGGTTTTTACTGAAAGCGTTGTTGTAGGAACTTGAAAAAAGGCACATTCGATTGGAAATTCAAAGGGATAGTGCCCTTTTTAATAGTCGAAAATGATTAGAAGGAAACTAACCCCCCTCTCACTCTCATCATTTCCCCAAACACATTCAATCAAAATTTGGAGACCCAAATTTTGTTCAACGTAGTTGAAAGGTCCGGAAATTATGTTACTCAGGCTGACACTCCCCCCAGAGCCCTCACGGCACGGTTTGTAAGTTATGCCCTGGGGGTATATACGGTTCTTTATAGATAGTGTTCTCGTAGAATCTTCGAAAACGGCTCATTGGAATGGAAATTGAAGTGGCCAGTGCTCTTTTCTATAGTTGAAAGTGATTGGAGGGCAACTAAACCCCCTCTCTTACGCCCACCATTTCCCCAAACACATGCAACCAAAATTTTGATATATTGATTTGGTTAGAAATAGTTGAAAATTTTGGAAATTAGGTCTTTGAGGATGATAACCCCCTCAGAGCCATCAGGGCAAGGATTGTAAGTTATGCCCTGGGGCATATAAGTTTTTTTTTATAGAAAGCGTTATCATAGAAACTTCCAAAACAGCTCATTTGATTGTAAATTGAACGGGCTAGTGCCCTTTTTAATAGTCCAAAGTGATTAGAGTAAAACTAATCCCCCTCTCCCCCCCCCCGTTTCCCCAAACACATCCAGTCAAAATTTTGAGATAGCCATTTTGTTCAGGGTAGTTGAGATTTCTGGAAATTATGTCTTTGAGGATGACAAACCCCCACAACCCTCAAGGCAAGGGTTGCAAGTTATGCCTTGGGGGCATATAAGGTTTTTATAGAAAGCATTGTCGTAGAAACTTAAAAAAAAGTCCAATTCGATTTGAAATTCAAAGGGCTAGTGCCCTTTTTAATAGTCAAAAGTGAATGGAAGGCATCTAACCACCTTCTAACGCCCGCCATTTCCCCAAACACATCCAATCAAAATTTTGAGATAGCCATTTTGTTCAACGTAGTTGAAAGATCTGCAAATTTGTTTTTGAGGAGGACTTTTCCCCCACAGCCCTCAGGGGAAGGCTTGTAAGCTATGCCGTGTCGAGATATAAGGTTTTTTATAGAAAGTGTTGTCGTAGAAACTTCAAAAAGGGTTCATTCGATTGGAAATTCAAAGGTCTAGTGGACTTTTTAATAGTCGAAAGTGATCGGAGGGCATTAGCCCCCCTCGCACGCCCACCATTTCCCCAAACACTTTCAATCAAAATTTTGTGATAGATATTTTGGTCAACGTAGTTGAAAGGTCCGAAAATTATGTTTTTGACGACAACACTCCCCCCAAAGCCCTCAGGGCAAGGGTTGTAAGTTATGGCATGGAGGCATATAAGGTTTTATAGAAAGCGTTTTCGTAAAAACTTCAAAAAGAGCTAATTTGATTGGAAATTGAGAGGGCAAGTGCCTTTTTTAATAGTTGAAAGTAATTGGAGGGCAACTAACGCCCACCATTTCCCGAAACAGATCCAATAAAAATTTTTAGATATTCATTATGTTCAACATAGTTGAAAGTCCTGGAAATTAGGTCCTTGAGGATTGTAAACCCCACAGAGCCCGCAGGGCAAGGGTTGTAAGTTATGCCCTGGGGGCATATAAGGATTTTATTGAAGATGTTGTCGTAGAAACTTCAAAAAGGGCTCATTGGAATGGAAATTGAAAGGGCTAGTACCCTTTTCAATAGTCGACAGGGATTGGAGAGCAACTAATCCCCTCTCACGCCCACCATTTCCCCAAACACATCCAAACAAAATTTTGAGATAGCCATTTTGTTGAACGTAGTTTAAATTTCTGTAAATTATGTCTTTGAAAATGACCAATCCCCCAAACCCCTCAGGTCAAGTGTTGTAATTTATGTAATTTATCTAAATCCTTTTAAATTTTTTGGTAATTTACCTAAGCCCCAAGCTTTCTAAAAGCCAGAATATAATTTGTACTTTATAGAAAAAATTCTTTTAAATGTTTTCACTTTTATAACTTTAAGAAATATAAAATTAATTAAGATTTTAAGGAATAAATATCAGCATATGTATATTAAACTGTCATGCGCATTCATTTGAATTTTCTTCAGTAAAGTACAAATTATATTCTGGCTCTTAGAAAGCATAGGGGTATTGAACCCTACTCATACTAATTTCCACTTGTTTTGAGCTTGACTCTGTAATTTATTTTAATTTCTGTTCGTTTATGGTTTCATTTATTTATTGATACTGATTTGTGGTAGTAGTATGCTTGGTAGACTATTTGATTCTATTTTTGTAAATTTTTGGTGTAATAGAGTTCTTTATTTTTTTGAAAAAGTTATTTCGTGGAAAAAGATATTTTAATATATATATATATATACATATATATATATATATATATATATATATATATATATATATATATATATATATATATATATATATATATATATATATATATATATATATATATATATATATATATATATATATATATATATATATAAATTGAACAAATCAAACAGTAACACTCAACACCTTGAAATCATAACTTTCGTGCCTCTAAAACATTCTCCATAAAACCTTCCACCAAAATAATTAGCTCCCTAGAAGAGATATCCAGGATACCAAGGAGCCGTGACGCAACCCCTCAAAAAAACAATTCCTTAAATTCTCCAAACTTCGGCTATTACTCATGTAATGTACAATGTATATGATGCACCTTGTCCGCAAAGAAATGACGTTTGTATATCGCTTAAATTGGCGTTATCTGGTGCTAAAACATTATAGAGTCATTCAATGTACCACTGCCTGCTTTTAATAGCACATATATGTATTCCTCAGTGAGTATTATTTCGCATAATTTCTTATATTGTGTTATAGACCAGCACAGCCTTTCAAATTTTCGTGGAGATTTGACAATTATCCCATGGATTTGACAACGATTCATAGTATATTCAGCTTAAATAAGCCCTTATAGAAAAGCAAGTTTCCATAGTATTTTTACCAAAAGGAATTCATCGTTATAATTAAAAAACTAGAGAATTCACTAATGCTATTGTCTTAAGCATTAATTGTGTAAAATGAGTTTGATCGTTCGCAGAGGACAATCAATTGATTAATACCAAAAATTGGTGCAATTAATTCCAATAGCCAATATGGAATATAATTTTAATTATTGTTTTACATTTCGTTTTTCTTTTTATTTAAATTAGCAACAATTATTGAACTTAATGTACAAGTGAATTTCATGCTATATTTCACCTAATCCTAAAATGATTAAAATATTACTGAGTATAATGCATCTTGATTCGATTCAATCTGTTAATTTGGCTCATCGGTTTTAAGGATTAGTTGTGCAAAATGATTTCGATCGTCCACAGGGGACAATTAATTGATAACAATAAAAAAATAGTGCAATTAAATCCAATAGCCAATTTGGAATATAATGTCAATTATCATTTTATATTTCTTTCTTCTTTTTTTAAATTAAAAATATTGAACTTAGTGCACAAGTGAATTCCATGCTAGATTTCCCTAATCCTATAATGATTAAAACATTACTGAGCATAATGCAACTTAATTTGATTCATTTTGTACTTCCTCTTTGAAATCGTCAAACGACATCGTGATCTCTCTTTCATTCAAATTTTAGTAGTAAAATTTTTAGGAATAAAAAGCACCCACCTTCACGACATAAGCGGAGCAACATTTATTGAACCCATACAAAAGGAGCTGGCTTTTAGCCATCTCTGTACACTCACTTTGATCTCTATGGTTGACAACTGAAGCCTTCAGCCATCGTATTCTTCTCATTACGACGTCATATTTCAGGACTTCAAATTTTCGCTGTTGTATAAAGATTTTTATAATCTTTGTCTATTTTCATCGTTTTTCTTATAAATCATTTGGTATAAATTTTCACGTTTCTAGCTGTGATTAGTTTAAATTATTTGTAAGTGCTAAAGAAAGTGTGCACGCACACGTCTGATTTACATATGGATATAGATGGCTTTGCTGCATGTTTTCTTAGCACAATATTACTCTCAGTAAAATAGTACAATTGGGTTTGACCAGGAACCAATATTTTGCCCATTTTTGGGAGGGGAGTATATTGAATAAACAACTTTAAAATAATATGGTTGAGTTATTATCAAGTTTTCAGACAATATTTCAGAAATATTTTCTTATCATCAATATCAGGCCCAAAGGTCTATTAGTCAGGAATATTTACCAGCATTTAGAATAAGCTTGTTTATAAACCAAAAACAACTTGGGGCTATTGATCAAATATTAATAATTATTTAAACACTTTGGCTAGTCTGCACTATGGTTTTCATCTGCGGATTTAAAGTTATTTCTGGGGTCAGAATCCCGTCTGCCAGCTATAACGGAGTTCCAGCCAGTTGAAATTTCACTTTTGAATTTAAACCTTCATTTTTGAGCTATTAAATAAATAAACTATTAGTTGAGTCTTCTCTTGTGAAATACTGTCATAAGAACCTCGTGTGCAGTAAAGACAAGTATTTTTTTTTCTTCTAATCTTGCACAAAAGAAACAAGACACATGGTGCTTATACTTTTGAAAAAGGTATCTTGAAAAGGAAAATATTTATTGAGTAATACTAATATTTTAGAATATCCTTCTAGTGTATAGATTGAATTTTATAAAATTTTTGAAATATCTTTTTAGGAACTTTACTCCAGCTACACAGAGATCTTTGACCTGCTCACCTTCCTGTCAATGAAATATTGTATCCAACTCCGTCTATTTTAGGCATACAGTCAGATCCACATTTAGTTCTGCCCTCAACAGGTACTAATCCATTAATGCACACTTCACAAGATGCCCCATTATAAGGCATAGCTTCAGCCGCTACTGTGCCATCGGGACAAGCAACACATTCTGCAGTACTTATCTGGAAATACTTGCCCCGAGGGCAAGTTGTACAGCTGGAAGAGTCAGCACCCTGAAATTAGAATTTAGACAGAAACTTTAAAAAGACAAATAAGTATAAAAGTCTAAATGTCCTCCAGAGCCAATGCTGGTGCATTTGGCGTCGAATAGACGTTTCAGTTGGTGAGTCTTTTTTACAGGGACAAGTAGCAAGCTTGTCGCCCACCTTGCTGCGGCGGGGATCGAATCCTTGACCCCGTATGGCCAAACATAACATCAATCCTCTGTGATACAACAGGGTGAAAAGGACACATAGCAACGTAAAGAATTCTCTGGGTGCTTTTGAAGAACCTGCCCGAGAAGTTCCTTCATAAGTGCAAATGAAAGCGTGCAAAAAAATATATTTATTTTAATTTTGAAAATTTGGTTTCTGTTAACATCGGTCCTTCTCCCCAGATTGATTGTGAGGATCTTTATATGGTGTTTTGCCTGTTAAGAAAATTTTTAACGATTTGGTATAAGAATAAAAGAATCCGATATTCAATATGAGTGGTTTACAGAATATTTGAAATTATATATCACAAGTAACAAGTGAAAAATGAAAAGATAAAATTCTATTAGCATTTTATGGTTCCAGAAAATGATTTCGCCGTTCTAAGCTAAATTTTAAACTTTTAACTAGTCGTTTCAACACAGAAAAGTTGAAACAAACAAAAAGAAATCATGGGATTAGGAAAATGAAAGGACCTGACAAAAAAATAACTGGAGCTAATGGGCTGTTTTAAGGTATGGAGTTAAGACGAAACTGCTAAGTCTTTTTATTGGGCCAGTCATCTTCAATAGAATACAACGTAAATTGCACATTAGTTCAAAATATGTGTGATTATGAATGTTTTTGGATGGTGTAGGACACCCAATTAGTTATAAGATAAATGTCCCTTTTTTCTTTTGTAAATTTTTGTAGTTACTGTTTCTCTATAGTTATGTTTATTGACAAGCTGTTCTTATTGCAAAACTCAGTCACTGTTCATTGTTCGACTTTGTAACTAACATTCAATATTTTTGCCTACAAAAGAATGAGTCACCATCTACAAGTGCTTCAACCAATTTGTCATCAAGTTTAATTTGAACTAATACATTCCCTTTTCTCGTACCACTATCTTGGTTGATCACATAAAAAGGCCGTGGTCACTTGTCCCATGCTTTGGGTAGTGAAGTATAAGCGAGCTGTGTAATTTTAGTTTTTCGATTTTTACAACTAATTGCAAGGAGAATAGAAACGATTTTTTTTGTATTTACTTCGTAATTTTTTACCATATTTTCGGACTAGGGTGGTAGATACTACTACTGCTGCTGCTACTAACAACTCAATGCAGCATCAAGCAGCCTGAGGTCAACACAGCTACACACGCTCCTCCTCCATCCCAGTCTGTTTACAGCCTCCCACTTTAAGCCCATCCAAGAAGTTTCAATCTCCCCTAAATCCTTTCTTGTGGCCTCCTCACACCCAATTCGGGGACTACCTGCTTTTTGTTTGGCCCTAGATGGTTCGCCCAAAGGACGTTCTTTGACAATATGTCATCCTTCACCCGCAGAACGTTTTCTACCCATCTCAACATTTCTCTCATCGTAGCCTTAGAAAGCGGGAAAGGACCACATTTTTGTGCATCTTACTGTTTGACATAGGGTCAGTCAGACGGGTACCCGAAATAATCCGTAGACTACTCCTCTGAAAAAATCTAATAAGTCTTCCTACAACTTTCAGAGTGCCTACGTTTTCGAACAATACTTGACCACTGTCATCACTGTAGCTTCCAATGTTTTGTATTGGCTTGTAGACTTATCTCCGTATTTTCCAAAATTTTTCAACTCTGAAAAATTCATGGGCCTTGGCTATTCTATTTGTAACACCAAATAGTTCGCGGAAACAACCCGTAAGTAATGAACGACACGGCTCAATACTAACTGAAACTCTTCAAAACGGAATTTTGATATCAATAAATACATCGAAAGAATTGGCTTATTGTGATGATTAAAAAAATATAAGGTTCATTAAGCTTAGTGTTATCCATAAAAGGCTATAAGCCCGAGAAAATTTGCCTGATTTTCAAAAAAGGGGGGAAACAACCCCTAGAAGTCAAAAAATTTTAATGAAAATCCCACCATCAGATTCAGCTTATCAGAGAACCCTACTGAAGTGGTTTCAAGCTCTTAAATGCAAAAAAGTGGAATTTTTAGTTTTTGGCCAAAAGAATAATCACGGGTGCGTGTTTTTTTTTATTTTATTTTTTTCTTACCAGGGGTAATCGTAAGGAACTAATAGCCCTAGAACACCGAGAAGGGACTCATTTATACGGAAATCAAAAGTATTAGTGCCCTTTATAAGTGACCAGAAAGATTGGAGGGCAACTAGCCCCCCTCTCTTCGCTCCTTTTTCATCAAAATCGTCTTATCAAACTTTTGAGATAGCCATTTTGCTTAGCATATTTGAAAGTCTCAAAACTATGCCTTTGCAGATAGCTTGACACAGCCTCTAGTCTTCAAGTCATTAAATAAAAAAACAAGTTTTTTTAACTGAAAGTAAGGAACGACGTTAAAACTTAAAACGAACAGAAATTATTCCGTGCATGAAAGGGGCTGTCCCCTCCTCAATGCCTCGCTCTTTACGCTAAAGTTTTTCATTGTTAAAAAAAAAATAGAGTTGTGAGAAAGTCAAACTTTAACTTAAAAACGAGGCGTTGAGGAGGGGACAGCCCCTTTCATGCACAGAATAATTTCTGTTTGTTTTAAGTTTTATCATCGTTCCTTACTTTTAGTTAAAAAAAACTTGTTTTTTTTTATTTAATTTTTGAACGTTTTTGAATTAATGCAGGTTTTGATTTTGGCTCACCGTACATGAATAATTAAAACAAAATTTGCATATTAATTTTACTTTTATTTTGTTAAATGGCTTTCTCGAAACTTGTTTAATTTTATTAACGAACGTTATTATTAGTAATAAATATATGTAACTTACGAGTTAACTTACGTATCGAACTTCCATATTCATATATTTTTAATAAATATATTAGAGGGTT
Source organism: Artemia sp. Qi Xiang Cuo (assembly GCF_049724085.1). Lineage (NCBI taxonomy): Eukaryota > Metazoa > Arthropoda > Branchiopoda > Anostraca > Artemiidae > Artemia > Artemia sp. Qi Xiang Cuo. The sequence goes on from NC_142809.1 coordinate 38,429,855, forward strand.
CGCCCCCTAGTCAATACCTTGCTCTTTAAGCTAAAATTCGAATTTTTTTCCAATTCTTTAAAAATAACCCCTTAATCACAAATGCCGTTAATTAGAATAAATAGCTCTTACGAAAGTACAAAACAATCTTTGGTTTAAAGAGCGAGGTATTGACTAGGGGTTCAACCCAATCATATACGTAATGTTTTCTGTCGTTTTAAGTTTTGATGTTGCTCCTTACTTTCAGTTAAAAAAAATTTTTTTTGTATATAATTTCTGATCTTTTTTTAAATAATGCTGGGAAATCCGGCGCCCCCTTCATAGGAATGTCCCTTCCCCCATGAAAACTTCCTTCATGGACAGATCCTCCCACATAATCCCGACCCACTTCCCCACCTCTCCCCCTACCCCACTCCCCCCCATTACCAGAAAAAATCCCCCCTGAAAACGTCTGTATAGATCCCAATAACCAATACTATATGTTAACATTTGGTAAAGTTCATAACTTTCAGCCCTCCCCCCTGGGACTTCGAGGGATTAAGTCATCCTAAAAGACATAGTTATCATATTTTCGACCATGTTGAACAAAATGGCTATCTCAAAATTTTGATCGGGTGATTTGGGAAAAAATTAGCGTGGGAGGGGGCCTAGTTGCCCTCCATTTCTTTTGGTCACTTAAAATGGGCACTAAAAATTTTAATTTCCTTTTTAATGAGCCCTCTCACGATATTCTAGGAAGACTGGGTCGATACGATCACCCCTGGGGAAAAAAAAAACAAAAAAACAAATAAACACGCATCCGTGATCTTTCTTCTGGCAAAAAATGGAAAATTCCACATTTTTGTAGAAAGGGGCTTGAAATCTCTGCAGTAGGGTTCTCTGATACGCTGAATATGATGGTGTGATTTTCATTAAGGTGCTATAACTTTTATGGGGTATTTCCTCCTTTTTTCGAAAATCAGCAAAAAATTTCAGGCGCGTAACTTTTCATAGGTAGGACTAAACTTGATGAAGCCTATATATTCGAAATTAGCATTAAAATCTGATTCTTTTGATGTATCTATTGGTATCAAAATCCCGTTTTTTAGAGTTTCGGTTACCATTGAGCCGGGTCACTCCTTACTAACAGTTCATTACCACGAACTGTTTGATAAAATTTGCCCATTATTTACGTATAGTATTTGCTATTGGAGAATACACAGGCATTTTCTGGGGGGGGGGGGGTATTTGTACTAAGGGTGCGTTTCAATGGGGATAATTTTCCAATGGGAGGGAAACTTTGGGGGGTGAACTTTCTGGGGTAAATTTTACACAGGGGTTATTTGACAGAATTTCTGTAAATGTTTTGGGGGAATTATTCGGGAAAAATTCTCAGCGTGTTTGGATTTCCATGAAAAAATTACCAAGCAATGGGGGGATTTCCGGAGTGATCGGGAAAACGATTAGAACTTAGTCTTTTTCAAATAAAAGTATGTTAAGGAAATTTTTTCAGGCTGAGTCACCTGCAAGAAATTTTACTGAGGGGGGGGGGTCAACGATAAAGGAATTTTAACAGGAGGAGGGTCGAATTTTAAGTGGAAAGAACTTTCCACGGAGGAGTCTTCCGTGGGAGATGGGATTTTTTCATGGAGGGTCAGCCAGACTTACCAGCATTATTTGAAAAACGATAAGGAACAAAATAAAAAACAAATTTTTTCAACTGAAAGTAAGTAGCAACATTAAAATTTAAATCGAACAGAAATTACTCCTTATATGAAAAAGTTGCCCCCTCCTCTACACCTTCCTCTCTACGCTAAAGTTTAACCGTTTGTCCCAATTTTTAAGAACCACTCCTGAAACACAAGGGCCGTTTAATTAGAATAGGAAGCTTCTTTAAAAGTGTTTAAAACGTTAGCGTGAACAACAAGGGATTGAGGAAGGGGGCAACCCTTTCATATACGGAATAATTTCCGTTCGTTTTGAGTTTTAATGTTGCTCCTTACTTTCAGTTGAAAAAACTTGTTTTTTTTATTCATCTTCACTGCATCCACCTTCTTTACTAATAAAACCACATAGGTAAGCAAATCTATCCACTTAATCAATATTCTTGTTACCCAACATCACCTTCAGTTATTCCCAGCCCGAACGTCTTAACTTTTTAACATTAAATTTTAACCCTCTTCTTGCGGTCTGAGCTCTCAAAACATCCAAAGAATCATTCATTTTGCTAAAATTTTCATATATGACGCTCAAACCACAAAGACAGATCCAGGGGGCGGGTGGACCCTGGGCCTCCTAAGAATTTTTTTCTAGCACCCTCATTCCTTGTTTTTTTTCTTTTTTTCACTATTTTCTTAAAATAAATTTGTTAGTTTGGTCCATTATTAGTGCCCTTGTCACATTGCCACTCCCTAAGGATTTTGTTCTAGATCTCTAAATCCAAGATGTTGCCCCTGTTAAATCATCAGCATAATCTAAGCCTATGAGAGTAAATACTATAACATCACAATGTGGTGTAATTTGGAAGCGTCGAAATCTAAGTTTTAATTTTGGTATTCCAAAATCCCTACTTTTTTCATTCTTTTTATTTGCTTGCTTTGTCTTTGGTGGCTTAATTCTACATTCGGGGAAATATTCTGAGGGGCTTTCTATTCTATTCTACAGCTTTGGAATGTATTTTTTTTTCTTTTTCACGGACTATAATTCGTTTAAAATTATTTTAACTATCTAAGCGTTAAGACTCTTAAGTACTTACTTCAATATTTTTAAATTTAGGCCTATCTAAGGGAGCCTAAAATTGGCATTGGTCCAGGTGTTACGTTAATCCAGTCATGGATATTGCACAAAACGTTTCTTACAGGCTCTCCATGTCTCTGCATACAAATGTTTTCCGCTGTCTCCATTGTCTTGTTATCATATCAGCTTTCATATGAACGCTGGAGTTCTGACATTTAATTTCTAGTCCTGTTATTTATCTTACAAGACAATGCTTTTTTAAAACGTGTTTTTGAATTTTGATTACAACGGGCCTTAGTTTGGTCTTTACTAGGCTACCCCAAGGCCGTACTCAGGATTTTTTTCGGAGGGGGTTTTACTCAGATTTTTTTCGGAGTGGGTTTTACTCAGATTTTTTTCGTGGGGGGGAGGGGGGGGGGGGGGGGGGTTACACGAGAAAACTTCAAAAAACGCATGCAAAACTTGTTTATATCCATTTTTGTTACGTTTTTGCGATTCAAAAAAACATTTCAAACCCCCCCCCCTCTGGGTACGGCCTTGGGCTACACCTCCTGAGCAATCATGATCAAGCACATCTTGTATTATTTTATCAGACTTATTTAGTTTGAATAATAAGGGATCAGTTATACCATGGGCACCGGCATGGGGGGGGGGCAGGGGGCCATGCCTCCCTGGAAATTTAGAACTATAAAGTAATTATAAGGAAACCAAAGGAAAGAGAGCAGACTAGGGAAAAACAATGGAAAAAATGTTTGTTGCCCCATGGTTGGCTGCCTGCCAATAGATTTTGACCCATAATAATGAAAATATAAGTTCTAATTTGTGACTGAGTAACCCCTAACCCGTTTTCCACAAACATTTTTTCTATATGATTTAGTTGGAACACAAAAAAAAAAAATCAAATTCTTCACAGTAATGAATGGTAGCCTAAGTAAATAACGATCTTTGTCAATAATGAAAGCATAAAAGCCTAACTATTGATAACATTCAGTCAAAGAATCAGCTTTTTATGGTGATCTTAGTATATATTTGTTTATTAGTAATTAGTGCAGTTATTAGAACACAAGAAAGTTCGAATAATTATAGAAACACAGGGAAAACAACTTAATAAGGAGCAATTTCGGTAAGAATATGCCGTCAACTTTTGCTTGCATTGCAAGAGTACCCAAGAGCTGATATATGAAGCCACTATAATCAGAAATGTTTCACCTGAAAGGAATGCTGGGAATTTCTGTATTTTCCCCCTGAACGAAAGTAGTAATAGTTTTGTAGGTTTTTTTTGCACGAGAATGTTGGCAGAGAGCGGGCACGCATGTTCTTTTGAGGATTGCCTTAACTCGAGACTAGTTAGCTATTAAAAAATTGGATTTTGCAATCAGAATTGTTTAATTAACATTTCCAAAAAGGGGTAAGGGATTTGCGGATTGGAGTTTAACTCGATAGTAGTTTGCTATTAAAAAATTGGACGCTACAATCAGAATTGTTTGATTAACATTTGCAAAAAAAAGGGGTAAGGGATTTGCGAATTGAGGGTTATCAGTTAAGATAGCTCCTTGCCATGGAACATAGTAATCCGAGTGATCATTGGCTGATCCATTGCATGCGTAATTGAACCAGCATATCTGATGATGGAAGACCGGAAAAAATATGCCTTGACCTAGCTTTACTTCTTCGATGGGTTCCGTATGATACATAAGTGGTGGGTGAAGGCAGAAGGATTTCTTAGAGTACTTATAGTGCTGTACTGTGGGCCGACTTTCTAGCGAAAAACCCGTGTGATTGACTTTGAATAAAAATTTTTAACAAGAAATGGCTGAAAAGTGTTTTGGGGGAGATGGGATGATTGTGTACTGTATAATACACAAGTGATGTTTGGACAGTGTTGTCAATTTAAAATAGTTTAACGTTATACTATACGAAGAAGTTGATACGAAGAGGGGTGTAGATGACAAGAAAAGAATTGTAATATTGGATAGCTTTACTTCTTCGATGGGTTCCGTATAATACATAGGTGGTTGGGTGATGGCAGAAGGATCTCTTAGAGCACTAATAGTGCTGTACTGTGGGCTAACTTTCTAGGGAAAAACCCGTAAGATTGACTGGAAATGAAAATTTTTAACAAGAAAGGGCTGAAAAGTGTTTTAGAGGAGATTGGACGATTGTGTACAGTTTAAAACACAAGTGATGTTTGGACAGTGTTGTCAATTGAAAATAGTTTAACGTTATACTGTAGAAAGAAGTTGATACTAAGAGGGGTGTAGATGACAAGAAAGAAATTGTAATAACAGAAAGCTTTACTTCTTCGAAGGGTTCCGTATAATACACAAGTGATTTTTTGACAGTGTTGTCAATTTAAAATAGTTTAACGTTATACTATGCGAAGAAGTTGATACTAAGAGGGGTGTAGATGATAAGAAAGAAATTGTAATAACGGATAGCCTTACTTCTTCGATGGGTTCCGTATAATACATAAGTGGTGGGGTGATGGCAAAAGGATCTCTTAGAGTACTAATAGTGCTCTATGGGGGGCCGAGCTGCTAGCGAAAACCTCGTGTGGATGAGTTGAAATAAAAAATATTAACAAGAAATGGCTGACAAGTGTTTTGGGGGAGATGGGTTGATTGTGTACTGTATAATACACAAGTGATGTTTGGATAGTGTTTTCAATATATTGGTCTATGTTTGTCTCTTTGGATTGTGTTTCTCTTTGGGCTGTGTGTGTCTCTTTGGGCTGTCTGTGTCTCTTAGGGCTGTGTGTCTCTTTGGGCTGTTTGAGTCTTTTTGGTCTGTTTATGTCTCTTTGGGCTGTTTGAGTCTTTTTGGTCTGTTTATGTCTCTTTAGAATGTGTGAGTCTTTTTGGTCTGTGTTTGTCTCTTTGGGCTGTTTGTGTCTCTTTGGACTATTTGTGTTTCTTTGAGCTATGTGTGTCTCTTTGGGATGTTTGAGTCTTTTTTGTCTGTTTGTGTCTCTTTGGGCTGTTTGAGTCTTTTTGGTCTGTTTGTGTCTCGTTGGGCTGTTTGAGTCTTATTGGTCTGTGTTTGTCTCGTTGGACTGTTTGTGTCTCTTTGGGCTGTTTGTGTCTCTTTGGGCTATTTGTGTGTCTTTTGGCTATGTGTGTCTCTTTGGGCTGTTTGAGTCTTTTTGGTCTGTTTGTGTCTCGTTAGGCTGTTTGAGTCTTTTTGGTCTGTGTTTGTCTCTTTGGACTGTTTGTGTCTCTTCGGGTTGTTTGTGTTTCTTTGGGCTATGTGTGTTTCCTTTGGCTGTTTTTGTCTCTTAGGGCCGTTTGTGTCTCTTTGGGCTATGTGTGTATATTTGGTCTGTTTGAATCTTTTTGGTCTGTATGTGTCTGTATGGGCGTTTTTTGTCTCTTTGGGCTGTGTGTGTCTCTTTAGGCTGTTTGTGTCTATTTGGTCTGTGTGTGTCTCTTTGGGTTGTGTTTTTCTTTGGGCTGTGTGTGTCTCTTTGGGCTGTTTGTGTCTCTTAGGGCTCTGTGTGTCTCTTTAGGCTGTGTGTCTCTTTTGGCTGTTTGAGTCTTTTTGATCTGTTTATGTCTCTTTGGGCTGTTTGAGTCTTTTTGGTCTGTGTTTGTCTCTTTGGGCTGCTTGTGTCTCTTTGGGCTGTTTGTGTTTCTTTGGGCTATGTGTGTCTCTTTGGACTTTTTGATTCTTTATGATCTGTTTTTGTATTGTTTGGCTGTTTGTATGTTATTGGTCTGTGTTTGTCTCATTGGACGTTGTGCGTGTGTGTGTGTTGTGTGTGTTTCTTTAGTCTATTTTTGTCTCTTTAACATTTTTATGTCTCTTTGGGCCGTGTGTGTCTCTTTTGGCTATGTGTGTCTCTTTGGGCTGTTTGAATCTTTTTGGTCTGTATGTGTCTGTATGGGCGTTTTTTGTCTCTTTGGGCTGTGTGTGTCTCTTTGGGCTTTGTTTGTCTCTTAGCGCGGTGTTTGTCTCTTTAGCCTGTGTGTGTCTCTTTAGGCTGTGTGTGTCTCTTTAGGCTGTGTGTCTATTTGGGCAGTTTGAATCTTTTTGGTCTGTGTGTGTCTCTTTTGGCTGTTTGTGTTGTTTTGGGCTTTGTGTGTCTCTGTTGGATGTATACGTCTCTTTGGGCCATGTGCGTCTCTTTGGGCCGTGTGCGTCTCTTTGGGCTGTATGTGTCTCTTTGGGGTGTGGTTGTCTCTTTGTGATGTGTGTGTCTCTTTAGGCTGTGTGTGTCTCTTTGGACTGTGTGTCTTTTTGGGGTGTTTGAGTCTTTTTGGTCTGTATGTGTCTCTTTGGACTATGTCTGTCTCTTTGGGCTGTTTGAGTCATTTTGGACTGTGTATGTCTCTTTGGGCTGTGGGTTCATTTGAAGAAGGATGTATTAGCGAAGTTATAGCGGAGGACGAGTTGCTAGCGAAAAATCTAAGCTAATAAGGGTTTTTGATCGTAAACTCTAGTTTTTTGTAAGAAAATTATGGAAAATACAATTCGTTGGTTCATATGTGAAACTTAAGTCCGGGTTTGGATCAAAAATAAACTATTTCTGTTGAATCTGAGCTAATAAGGGTTTTTGACCATAAACTCTAGTTTCCTATAAGAAAATTATGGAAAATACAATTCTCTCTTTCAAATGTGAAACTTAGGTCCATTCTCTGGTTCAAATGTGGAAAAACCCGTGTGAATGACTTGAAATAAAAATTTGTTAACAAGAAATGGCTGAAAAGTGTTTTGGGGGAGATGGGTTGATTGGTAGATGGATGTATTAGCGTAGTTTTAGTGGAGGGCGAGTTGCTAGCAAAAACCCCGTGTGGATGAGTTGAAATAAAAAAATTTAACAAGAAATGCTTGAAAAGTGTTTTGGGGGAGATGGGTTGATTGCCAGAAGGATGTGTTAGCGAAGTTATAGTGGAGGGCGAGTTGCCAGCGAAAAATCTAAGCTAATAAGGGTTTTTGACCGTAAACTCTAGTTTTTTTTGTTTTTTTTTGTAAGAAAATTATGGAAAATACAATTCTCTGGTACAGGTGTGAAACTTAAGTCTATTTTTGGATTGAAAAATAAAACTATATCCGTAAAATCTGAACTAATTGTAAACTATAGTTTTTTTTTGTAAGAAAATTATGGAAAATACAATTCTCTGGTACAGGTGTGAAACTTAAGTCTATTTTTGGATTGAAAAATAAAACTATGTCCGTAAAATCTGAACTAATAATTTAATATTTTTTTTTCATAAAAACAGACTTTTTTTTAACTTCGAAATTTTTCATTTTTATTTATTTTTTTCTTTTTGTACATATCTTAAAATGTCAAAATATGCTTACGGTTCTAACAATTGTGCTCTATGATTGGTCAGAGACACGATGTGGGTTTTCCCACTGGTATTCTATGACCGGTTATCGACACTACCTTGTCTATTGCATGTATTAAATCAGTATTTTTTACGCAGTGGAACGATAAACACATAAGTCATATCTTTAAAAAAAAGTGAAGATGGAACATTTTAATAGAGTGTGTTCACATAACAAGGTTGTTGTAGCATTGAATGCCGACAAGGAGAAGTATTTAAACTATTAAACAACTACAAGTGGTAGCACTATTGGAAATGTATTTATGCATTGTCATGAAAGTAAGGAATTAAATTTCTTTGGAATACCGAAAAAATTCAACTCTTATGATGGTGTTTATGCGAGATTGAGATCTCCAAAGATGATTGCGCTCAAAGAGAATGCTAACATAAAAATAATTGTTGATGATAGAGGACAACTCCTTGCTGCAGGTAACACATTACCTACGGATACATCCAATCATCAGCTTTCGGGTATTAGCATTCAACGGAAGGCTAGTAAAAGAAAGGCCTACTCTGCTACTAATATCGTAAACCATATCTTGTTTACGTGCCGAAACTGTTACCTGTGTAAAAATAATGTGTTAATAGATAGTGAAATTACCAGAGAAATAAAAATGGCATTGTCAGAAAATATCACTACGGAATATAAAGATGAAACGATGAAAAACAAAGCACCAGCAAACGTTACTGGCATTCATCAAACAGTCAATGAATCAAATAATACCAAAGACGAGAAGCATAATGAGCCTGTTCATGAGAAACCAGTAAAAATTGTGCATGATTAAAAATGGAATAATGATTATTCCACTGATTACGAACTAAGAGAAGACAATAACTACAATATCAAGAGAGAACATGGTGAACTATTTTATGGAACAGATTCAAAATGTCCAAAGTTAATCATTGATATTAATAATGTATCAAAATATATTTTTGTCTTAATATTCTACATAGCATTATTTCATTAAAAATATTAAATTGTTATTTGTTCATTATTTTTTAAAGTAAGGTGGCATATCAAGCGTTTAGAATGTTCATTAAAACATCGGAGATGTAAGAAAAGGAATTTGCGTACATCTATTGTCAGACACACTATTTCCGTAAAATCTAAGCTATTAAGGGTTTTTGACCGTAAACTCTAGTTTTTTTTAAAGAAAATTATGGAAACTACAATTCTCTGATTCAAATGTGAAACTTAAGTCTATTTTTGGATCGAAAAATAAAACTATTTCCGTAAAATCTGAACTAATAAGGGTTTTTGACCGTAAACTCTAGTTTCTTGTAAGACAATCATGGAAAATACAATTCTCTAGTTCAAATGTGAAACTTAAGTCCAGTTTTGGATGCTCATAATGATGAGGACTGATGGTTTTAATTCATTTTTTTGTATCTTTTTTTGTACATATCTTAAAATGACAAAATATCTTTCTTGAATTCACCTCTTCGATATACAATACAGAAATTAAAAAAAAATTGTAATTTCCAGACTTCATTTGCATACAATAGATACCGAGAGTTCTATGACTCCTCCCCGCAATGAATTCTAAGGGTTTTATGACACCTCGCCACAATGAATTCAGATGGTTTTAGGAGTCATCCCCCTAGCCATATCTCCATTCAACCTTGAGCGAAGGTATAAAAGTTTGATGAAGCATTTCTCTTCTTAACAACTACATTAATAGCTTCCAAGATGACAGGACTCTATGACACAGAATTTATCGGTTTGAAAAAATCATCTTGTGGTGTAATATTTGAATGTGCATTTTTATTATTGTCAACGGAACTCGAAAAAATTGACTGTTATCATTGGATAGTGAACTATAACATGTTTGAGTATGATAAAAGCCTGTGGAGTACTACATTACATCGTATAAATAGACTGGGATTCTACGATAGAGTGATTACACCACTTAATAATAGCGCTCAGGAACTGAGAAATGTCCATGAGGAAGTCAGTAAAATTTGCAGCTTTTTCGGCGTTGAAGCACTCTATGTAAAGGGTAATGTACCTACAGATAAATTTTTAATTCAAAAGTGTGACCCTAGGATTCCACTTTTCAATTTAGAAGAATTTAAGTGTCCTAAATTTGAAGGGCTTTATCATCATCCTGAAGACGAGGTCAGGTTCTTCGCGCACTGGATACCTAAGGACGTACCTGATCCTGATAAATGCATAAGAAATGGTAAAAACTATTCTATATCATGGGACCATCGTTTCTGGGTGTTTAAGAGTGAACGTGTGTATGACTATTTGTCATAATATAATTTTGTATTAATATTCTACATAGCATTATTTCATTAAAAATATATTATGCATTACATTGTTATGTGTTCATTATTTTTAGAGTAAGCTAGCATATCAAAAGTTTAGGATGTCCATTAAAACATCGGAAATGTGAGAAAAGGAATTTGCATACATCTATTGTCAGACACATGAGGTAACATTGACAAAATCTAGGTATCAGAATGAATAAATTCTTTATCAACATCCGTTGTTGGATATGTCATTATGTCATTAGGAAAAAATTGTAAGTAAGTAGGAATTAGGTAAGTAAGTAAGTAAGTAACAAACTCTTTCTTGAATTCACCTCTTGGATACACAAAAAAAGACATTTCATTCAAGAAAATATGAAAATATTTGTAAGTAAGTAACACACTCTTTCTTGAAGTCACCTCTTGGATACACATTACAGATACTTTATTCAAGAAATTATGAAAAAATCGCAAGTAAGTAACAAACTCTTTCTTGAATTCGCCATTTAGATGCACAATACAGAAATTTAATTCAAGAAATTATGAAAAAAATGTAAGTAAGTAAGTAGCACACTCTATGCTTTTTCAGCATCAATTGTCGAATATGTTGAATAAAATATGCAAAATCGACATAGCTTTAATTCATTTTTTAAGGTTAATTTAGACGAGGTTACGTGCACGCACGTAATTTCTCAGTTCCTGACCACTATTATTAAGTGGTGTAATCACTCTATCGTATAATCCCAGTCTGTTTATACGATGTAATGTAGTACTCCACAAGCTTTTATCATACTCAAACATGTTATAGTTGACTATACAATGATAACAGTCAATTTCTTCGAGTTAAATTGACAATAATAAAAATGCACATTCAAATATAACACCACAAGATGATTTTTTCAAACCGATAAATTCTGTGTCATAGAGTCCTATCATCTTGGAAGTTATTAATGTAGTTGTTAAGAAGAGAAATACATCATCAAACTTTTATACCTTCGCTCAAGGTTTAATGGAGTTATGGCTAGGGGGATGACTTATAAAACCATCTGAATTCATTGTGGGGAGGAGTCATAAAACCCTTAGAATTCATTGCGGGGAGGAGTCATAGAACTCTCGGTATCTATTGCATGCAAATGAAGTCTGAAAATTACAATTTTTTTTTTATTTCTGTATTGTGTATCGAAGAGGTGAATTCAAGAAAGATACTTTGTCATTTTAAGATATATACAAAAAAAATAACAAATAAAAAAAATGAATTAGAACCATCAGTCCTCATCAATATGAGTATCCAAAACTGGACTTAAGTTTCATATTTGAACTAGAGAATTGTATTTTCCATAATTTTCTTACAAGAAACTAGAGTTTAAGGTCAAAAACCCTTATTAGCTCAAATTTTACGGAAATAATGTGTCTGACAATAGATGTACGCAAATTCCTTTTCTTACATCTCCGATGTTTTAATGGACATTCTAAACGCTTGATTTGCTAGCTTACTCTAAAAAATAATGAACACATAACAATGTAATATTTTTAACGAAATAATGCTATGTAGAATATTAATAAAAAATATATTATGATACATTATTAATATCAATGATTAACTTTGGACATTTTGAATCTGTTCCATAAAATAGTTCGCCATGTTCTCTCTTGATATTGTAGTTATTGTCTTCTCTTAGTTCGTAATCAGTAGAATAATCATTATTCCATTTTGGATCATACACAATTTTTACTGGTGTCTCATGAATAGGCTCAATATGCTTTTTGTCTTTGGTATTATTTGATTCATTGACTGTTTGATCAATGCCAGTAACGTTTGCTGGTGCTTTGTTTTTCATCGTTCCATTTTTATATTCCGTAGTGATATTTTTTGACAATGCCATTTTTATTTTTCTGGCAATTTCACTATCTATTAACACATTATTTTTACACAGGTAACAGTTTCGGCACGTAAACAAGATATGGTTTACGATATTAGTAGCAGAGTAGGCTTTTCTTTTATTAGCTTTCCGTTGAATGCTAATAACCGAAAGCTGATGATTAGATTTATCCGTAGGTAATGTGTTACCTGCAGCAAGGAGTTGTCCTCTATCATCAACAATTATTTTTATGTTAGCATTTTCTTTGAGTGCAATCATCTCTGGATATCTCAATCTCGCATAAGCACCATCATAAGATTTGAATTTTTTCAGTATTCCAAAGAAATTTAATTCCTTACTGTCATGACAATGCATGCATACATTTCCAATAGTGCTACCACTTGTACTTGTTTCATAGTTTAAATACTTCTCCTTGTCGGCATTCAATACTACAATAACCTTGTTACGTGAACACACTCTATTAAAATGTTCCATCTTCACTTTTTTTTAAGATATGACTATAGTGTTTATCGTTCCACTGCGTAAAAAATACTGATTTAATACATGCAATAGACTAGGTAGTGTCGATAACCGGTCATAGAATACCAGTGGGAAAGCCACATTGTTTCTCTGACCCAATCATAGAGCACAATTGTTAGAACCGTAAGCATATTTTGAAATTTTAAGATATGTACAAAAAGAAAAAAATAAATAAAGTTGAAAAATTTCGAAGTTTAAAAAAAAAGTTTGTTTTTATAGAAAAAAATATTGAATTATTAGTTCAGATTTTACGGATATAGTTTTATTTTTCAATCCAAAAATAGACTTAAGTTTCACACCTGTACCAGAGAATTGTGTTTTCCATAATTTTCTTACAAAAAAAACTATAGTTTACAATAAGTTCAGATTTTACGGATATAGTTTTATTTTTCAATCCTAAAATAGACTTAAGTTTCACACCTGTACCAGAGAATTGTATTTTCATAATTTTCTTACAAAAAAAAACTAGAGTTTACGGTCAAAAACCCTTATTAGCTTAGATTTTTCGCTAGCAACTCGCCCTCCACTATAACCTCACTAATACATCCTTCTGCCAATCAACCCATTTCCCCCAAAACACTTTTCAAGCATTTCTTGTTAAATTTTTTTATTTCAACTCATCCACACGGGGTTTTCGCTAGCAACTCGCCCTCCACTATAACTACATTAATACATCCTTCTACCAATCAACCCATCTCCCCCAAAACACTTTTTAGTCATTTCTTGTTGAAAATTTTTTTTCAACTCATCCACACGGGTTTTTCCATATTTGAACCAGAGAATGGACCTAAGTTTCACATTTGAACGAGAATATTGTATTTTCCATAATTTTCTTATAGTAAACTAGATTTTATCGTCAAAAACCCTTATTAGCTCAGATTCAACAGAAATAGATTATTTTTCGATCCATACCTGGACTTAAGTTTCACCTATGAACCAACGAATTGTATTTTCCATACTTTTTTTTACAAAAAACTAGAGTTTACGATCAAAACCCCTTATTAGCTTAGATTTTTCGCTAGCAACTCGCCCTCCACTATAACTTCGCTAATATATCCTTCTGCCAATCAACCCACAGCCCAAAGAGACACACACAGCCCAAAGAAACATAAACAGCCCAAAGAGACAGACATAGTCCAAAGAGACACATACAGACCAAAAAGACTCAAACACCCCAAAAAGACACACAGTCCAAAGAGACACACACAGCCTAAAGAGACACACATATCACAAAGAGACACACACAGCCCAAAGAGACAGATACAGCTCAAAGAGACGCACACGGCCCAAAGAGACGTACACATCCAACAGAGACGCAAAAAGCCCAAAACGACACAAACAGCCAAAAGAGACACACACAGACCAAAAAGATTCAAACTGCCCAAAAAGACACACAGCCTAAAGAGACACACACAGCCTAAAGAGACACACACAGGCTAAAGAGACACACACAGCGCGAAGAGACACACAACGCCCAAAGAGACACACACAGCCCAAAAATACAAAAAACGCCCATACAGACACATACAGACCAAAAAGATACAAACAACCCAAAGAGACACACATAGCCCAAAGAGACACACACGACCCTAAGAGACACAAAAAGCTAAAAGAAACACACATAGCCCAAAGAAAAACAAACAGCCCAAAGAGACACAAACAGCCCAATGAGACAAACACAGACCAAAAAGACTCAAACAGCCCAAGGAGACACAAACAGACCAAAAAGACTCAAACATCCCAAAGAGACACACAAAGCCCAAAGAAACACAAACAGCCCAAAGAGACAAAAGCAGCCCAAAGAGACAAACACAGACCAAAAAGACTCAAACAGCCCAAAGAGACATAAACAGACCAAAAAGACTCAAACAGCCCAAAGAGACACACAGCCTAAAGAGACACACACAGCCCAAATAGATACAAACATCCCAAAGAGACACACACAGCCCAAAGAAAAACACAACCCAAAGAGACAAACACAGACCAAATAGACTCAAACAGCCTAAAGAGACACACACAGCCCAAAGAGACACACAAAGACCAAAGAGACACACACAGCCCAAAGAGACAAAAGACACCCATACAGACACATACAGACCAAAAAGATTCAAACAGCCCAAAGAGACACACATAGCCCAAAGAGACACACACGGCCCTAAGAGACACAAACAGCCAAAAGAAACACACATAGCCCAAAGAAACACAAACAGCCCAAAGAGACACAAACAGTCCAAAGAGACAAACACAGACCAAAAAGACTCAAACAGCCCAAAGATACACAAACAGACCAAAAAGACTCAACCAGCCCAAAGAGACACACATAGCCAAAAGAAACACACACAGGCCAAAGAGGCACAAACAGCCCAAAGAGACACAAACAGTCCAACGAGACAAACACAGACCAATAAGACTCAAACAGCCCAACGAGACACAAACAGACCAAAAAGACTCAAACATCCCAAAGAGACACACATAGCCCAAAGAAACACAAACAGTCCAAAGAGACACAAACAGCCCAAAGAGACAAACACAGACCAAAAGGACTCACACAGCCCAAAGAGACATAAACAGACCAAAGAGACTCAAACAGCCCAAAGAGACATAAACAGACCAAAAAGACTCAAACAGCACAAAGAGACACACAGCCTAAAGAGACACACACAGCCCTAAGAGACACAAACAGCCCAAAGAGACACACACAGCCCAAAGAAACACACAAACCAAAGAGACAAACACAGACCAAAAAATTGACAACACTATCCAAACATCACTTGTGTATTATACAGTACACAATCAACCCATCTCCCCCAAAACACTTTTCAGCCATTTCTTGTTATAAATTTTTATTTCAACTCATCCACACTAGGTTTTCGCTAGCAGCTCGGCCCCCCGTAAAGCACTATAAGTACTCTAAGAGATCCTTCTGCCATCACCCCACCACTTATGTATTATACGGAACCCATCGAAGAAGTAAAGCTATCCGTTATTACAATTCTTTTCTTGTCATCTACACCCCTCTTAGTATCAACTTCTTCGTATAGTATAACGTTAAACTATTTTAAATTGACAACACTGTCCAAACATCACTTGTCCATTATGCAGTACACAATCATCCCATCTCCCCCAAAACACTTTTCAGCCATTTCTTGTTAAAATTTTTATTTCAGGTCAATCACACGGGTTTTTCGCTAGCAAGTCAGCCCACAGTACAGCACTATAAGTACTCTAAGAGATCCTTCTGCCTTCACCTCACCCCTTATGTATTATACGGAGCCCATCGAAGAAGTAAAGCTAGGTCAAGGCATATTTTTTCCGGTCTTCCATCATCAGATATGCTGGTTCAAATACACATGCACTGGATCAGCCAATGATCACTCAGATTGCTATGTTCCATGGCAAGGAGCTATCTTAACTGATAACCCTCAATTCGCAAATCCCTTACCCCTTTTTTTCGCAAATGTTAATCAAACAATTCTGATTGTAGCTTCCAATGTTTTAATGACAAACTACTATAGAATTACATTACAATCCGCAAATCCCTTATCCCTTTTTGGAAATGTCAATCAAACAATTCTGATTGTAAAATCCAACTTTTAAAAAACTAACTCTTTTCGAGTTAAGGCAATCCTCAAAAGAACATGCGTGCCCACTCTCTGCCAATATTCTCGTGCAATTCTTATCAATAACATAAAACCATGACTTTAGTTTCATTATATGCTTGACCACTTTGGGACAAGCCAACTTTTAAAATGCACGTGTCTAAATACAGTGTCAAAGGCATGGGTTTTTCTTGTCCCATTTCATGTACCGTTCATATTGTATACACTATTATCTTGTACCGTTCCTTGTACTGTTTAAACCTTTAACACTATTACTACTAACGGATACGTTTTTTTTATTATCATATTTTTTTTTGTTTCTAGAAGTGATTGTATTTATCTATTTGGCACTTTGAAAAAGAATTAATTTTTTACAGTTATGAAGTACAAAGGTGTCAAATATACTGGCTTTTGGCATTCAAAATTAAATTAAAAATATTGAACGAAATTTTTTTATTTAATTTTATTAATCCTAGTTTTAATTTTTTACATTGAACAAACTACTTTGATAATGCGTTACTTTTACAAACACTGAGTCTAAGGGCATTAAATATTTTGCTGTTTGATAAAAAAGTTCAAAACTGTCTATATCAAACAGTTCGTGGTAACGAACTGTAAGTAAGGAGCGACCCGGCTCAATGGTAACCGAAACTCTAGAAAACGGGTTTTTGATACCAATAGATACATCAAAAGAATCAAATTTTAATGCTGATTTTAAATATATAACTTTCATCAAGTTAAGTGCTACCCATCAAAAGGTACGCGCCTGAGAAAATTTGGCTGATTTTCAAAAAAAGGGGGAAAGACCCCCTAAAAATGCTAGAACCTTGATGAAAATCACACCATCATATTCAGCGTATCAGAGAACCCTACTGTAGAGGTTTCAAGCTCCTATCTACAAAAATGTGGAATTTTCCATTTTTTGCCAGAAGAAAGATCACGGATGCGTATTTATTTGTTTTTTTGTTTTTTTGTTGTTTTTTTTTACCAGGGGTGATCGTATCGACCCAGTGGTCCTAGAATATCGTGGGAGAGCTCATTGAAACGGAAATTTAAAGTTCTAGTGACCTTTTTGAGTGACCAAAAAAAAATGGAGGACAACTAGGCCCCCTCCCACGCTTATTTTTTTCCAAAAGTCACCCGTTCAAAATTTTGAGATAGCCATTTTGTTCAGCATGGTCGAAAATATGATAAATATGTCTTTTAGGATGACTTAATCCCCCGAAGTCCCCAGGGGGAGGGCTAAACGTTATGAACTTTACCCAATGTTAACATATAGTATTGGTTATTGGGAAGTATACAGAAGTTTTCAGGAGGGTTTTTCTGGTAGTGGGAGGGAAGGGTCGGGGGTTATGTTGGAGGATCTGTTCATGAAGGAAGTTTTCATGGGGGAAGGGAAACTGCCATGAAGGGGGAGCCGGACTTGCCAGCATTATTTTTTGGTTATTGGGAAGTATACAGACGTTTTCAGGAAGAATTTTTTTCGGGAGGGGGGGCTAGAGGATGGGGTTACTCTGGAGAATCTTTCCGTGGAGTGTGTTTCTTTGGGGTAAGGGACATTTCTATAAAGGGGGCGCCGGATTTCCAAGCATTATTTAAAAAACGATCAGAAATTAAAAAAAAAAAACAAGTTTTTTCAACTGAAAGTAAGAAGCAACATTATAACTTAAAACGAACAGAAATTATAACGTATGTGAGGCGGTTCTCCACCAAGTCAATACCTCACTCTTTACGCTACAGTTTTTTTTTTAGTGCTTTCAAAAGAGCTATCTATTCTAATTAAATGGCCTTTGTGATTCAGGGGTTTTTTAATCAATTTTTTTTAACTTTTAACGTAAAGAGCGTGGTATTGACTAAGAGCAAAACCCCATCATATACGTAATAAAAAAAAACAATAAAAAAACAAGCGATACCGCTCAATAGTAATCGAAACTTTTAAAAACGGAATTTTGATGTCAATCAATGTATCAAAAGAATGTGTTTATAATGCTGATTCTAAATATATAAATTTTATTAAGTTTAGTATTACTCATCAAAGGCTACGAGCCTGAGAAAATTTACCCAATTTTTTAAAGAGGGGGAAACATCCCCTACAAGTGAAAGAATTTTAATGAAAATCACACCGTCAGATTCAGCGTATCAGAAAACCCTATTACATAGGTTTCAAGCTCATATCTGCAAAAATCTGCAACTTTGTATTTTTGCCAGAAGAAAAATATACGAATATAGAAATTGGTTACGTAAGTTAATTTGCAAAGACATCCATTTAGCAAAAGAAAAGTAAAATTTTTATGCAAATTTTGTTTACTTATTCAATGACGGTTAGCCAAAATAAAAGCTGCATTAACTAAAAAACGATCAGAAATTAAATTAAAAAACAAGTTTTTTAAACTGAAAGTAAGGAGCGACATTAAAAATTAAAACGAACAGAAATTATTCTGTATATGAAAGGGGCTGTCCCCTCCTCAACGTCTCGCTCTTTACGCTAAAGTTTGACTCTGTCTCACAACTTTATTTTTTAAAACAATAAAAAACTTTAGCTTAAACAGCGAAGCGTCGAGGAGGGGACAGCCCCTTTCATATATGGAATAATTTCTTTTCGTTTTAAGTTTTAATGTCGCTCCTTACTTTCAGTTTAAAAAACTTGTTTTTTTGTTTTATTTAATTGTTAAAGAATCTCTGTCCAACATTTCGGCATTGCTCAACAGAACTGAATGCTGTGAGTTTATACCTTAATTTTTGTAAGTAGGCTATTGTTTTGTGTATTTTTGTATCTACTTACTTTTTTCATTTTTAAATACTTTTACTTTAATTGACATAATTTTCCATTGCCTTTAGAAAATTGTTTGTCTATAAGTCTAAGCTTCATTAAATAAAGAAAATAAAACAAGCTTTTTACAACTGAAAGTAAGGAGCAGCATTAAAGCTTAAAACGAAAAGAAATTATTACATATATGAGGGGGGTTGTCCCCTCCTCAACACCTCGCTCTTCAAGCCACAGTTTTTCGGCAATTTAAATAAAGTTACTTAATTGCTCTAATTAAACGACCCTTGTGTTTCAGGACTCGTTTTTAAAGAATTGGGACTAAATTTAAACTTTAGCGTAAAGATCGAGATGTTTAAGAGGGGACAATCCCCCTCATATGCGTAATAATTTCTGTTCGTTTTAAGTTGTAATGTTGCTCCTTACTTTCAGTTGAAAAAACTTTTTTTTATGTCTGATCGTTTTTAAATAACGCCAGGATACCTGGCTTCACCTCCACGGAAAAATCCCCCTCCCCATAAAAATATCCTCATGACAATTCAATACTGGCAAAAATTTACCCCGAACAATTACCCTTACACTCCACGCTTAAAATTGAATCGGTAAAGAGAATGTAAGACATATAAAGAAATTTCGTATATGAATTCTGGCAAATTCACCCAGTGTAAGATTTCTTCTGAAAATCCCCCCCCCGCCTGGAAACTATCCTCTCCATTGAAAATTCACCCAGCAGAAATATCTTCTTCCCCTCCCCACCCGAAAAATGTATGTATACTTCCCAATAACAATTAAAACAAAGGGCGATTTTTATAACTTAAAAACCTTTCCCCAGGGGCTGTAAGGGGTCATTTTATCCCCATAGACATAGTTATTGGGCATTTCAACTATGCTGAAGAAAAAAGCTATTTCAAGATTTTGATCGGACGATTTTGTGAAAAAAGTGACGTGGGAGGGGGCCAAGTTGCCCTACAATTTTTTTGATTACTTAAATAGGGCACAAGAACTTTTTATTCCCATTAGATTGAGCCCTATCCCGACGTTCTAGACCCACTGGGTCGATACAATCACCCCTGAGAAAAATAAACATCCAAAAAAAAAAAACAAGTAATCACGCATCCGGGATTTTTTTTTCTAGTAAAAATTACAAAATTTCCCATTTTTGAAGATATATGCTTGATACCTCTACAGTAGAGTTATTTGACACGCTGAATCTGATGGTGTGATTTTCATTCAAATTATATTGACTTCAAAGGGGTCTTTCCCTCTTTTTCGGAAAATCAGAAACATTTTCTCAGGCTCAAAGCTTTTGATTAAAACAAATATAAATTACTCTGTATATAAGGGGGATTGCCCCCTTCTCGACACCCTGCTCATTAAAAAAAGTTTTTTAGTGTTTTGAATTTTTTTTTCAATTGCTAATTTTCTTCAGAAATTTGGAAAAAAGCCAAACTTCACAGTAAAGAGCAAGGAGGCTAAGGAGGACACATCCCCCTTCATACAAAGAACAATCTGTTCACATACGTTTCAAATCTATGCCTTGCTTTCAGTTGAAAAGCTCTTTTTTTATTTAATTTCTGTTTGTTTTCCAAATCATACCTAGAGCTAACCAATATATGATTTGTGGTACCGGTCCCTTAAATCCCTGGTCAATTGCTTTTTAAATTTGTAAATCAATAATTGTACGTTGATTAGTACCTTCCTACGTTTTAATTTACAATTTCAATTTTGGATAAAAATTAAATATACTAAAAAAATTGACGGTGCATCGTAATTTTGGTGAAAAGTCTTTGTTAATATTACTACTAAAGAATTTTGGTTGGATGAAAAGGAGTATTATTGTTTGTATGGATGGAAATTCTGTTAGAATTTTGATCTTCTACATAACTGAAGCCATCAAAACCTCTACAATAGGATTTTCTTATCCATAAACACATTACATATATTTGTTTAAATACACTGAATTACTTAATATAAATAGAAAAAGAAAAATATTACCATTGAAAATTACTGAAGACTAAGTTTCTAGAAGTATTTGCTACCCCAAAGAAATTTCATGGTGGGGCTGATGATGACCTGCCTTGCCTTTTCCACCTCTGTGCTGATAGATATGGGAATGTAACATATTAGCTGTACAGAGAAACATTTTAATTAATTCCTGCCCGCCCTTCCTCTTTCAACATTTATCTGAAGCCTCATGAAGAGTAAGCAGTTTGTCATTAAAATGTTGTTTTGTAGGAATCTACCCTACCCTCACCTAAAGAATGACTCACACCCCACTCATTTTAGGTGATACACAATTACAGATTACCAATTGTAGCCTAATATCATTACAAATAATGCGAATCAACTTGGTTGAATCCAGTACTACCACTGTTTACCATTACTTCTTTTGAAAACCGGGAAGTATAAAACATAGCTATTGATACTTTTAAATCGATTAGCTTCTCAGGATTTTAAATTGACTGCAAATTAATCTTCTGTGGGGTAAAGTCGCAGTTTAGTGCCCTAAACCACCTAAACTGTCACCAGTAGAAGTGACCCTATAACTCCCACGATTACACCACCCCTTCGAATCCCGATCCGGACACTTTTTTTAAAACTCCCACGATCACCACGTGGTTTATGGTTTTCTCAGTGAGAATGAAAAAACAGGAATTTTCTCACTTGAAAAACCATGAATTTTGTCACATAGGGGAAATTATTGATTCACGAGGGGGAAATTAAGAAACACTCTGGCTTCTTTAATCTTAGGTCTGAGGGATAAACGTTCTTTAGGTCAGAGAGAAAAATTAATATTCTATTTTTAAATAGAGCTTCATTGATCTTTAGTGTCAGGAATTATAAATGACATCACTTGTTATCTTGGAATTATGCGGGAGTCTACAGAGATAGAAATTCTATTTTTAAATACGGCTTCACGGAGCTTTAAGTCGGAGAGATAAATGGATATTCTAATGAAACCCTAATAGTTTAGCTAGGAAAATTTATGAGATGAAGAGATTAACGTAGGAAAGGGTTTTCTAGAAATTTGAAATGCGTTAGCGCAGAGATGCCAAACAAAAGGAACACGCTGAAATTACTTTTAGGGATTATTTGGACGAAACCGTTTTATCCATTTTATGGGATTATTTCGGCGAAACCGTTAGAGACCTTGATTTAAAAGAAGATTTTAGGAAAGGTTTTAGAAGAGAATTTGAGGGTGGTCGTTATAATACACAAGTTCCATTTGAACAGTGTTGTGAGGTCCCCTACCCCAACCCCAAAGGGTTCCGATCCCCCCCCCCCACCCCGCAGGAAGCCCCCGGTACTCAAAGGTCCCCCAAGCTCCCAAAGAGCCCCAGCCCCCCAAACGCCCTCCTCAGACCCTCAAAGGCCCTGCTCTGGTCCTCAAAGGGCCCCCGGACCCCCAAAGGGCCCCCCCTGGACCCCACAGGCCCACCCCTGGTCCTCAAAGGCCCCCCGGACCCGAGAAGCGCCGCGGGCCCGAAATGCGCCGCATGGGGATGCGCCGCAGGGATGCGCCGCAGGGATGCGCCACAGGAATGCGCCGCAGGGATGCGCCGTTTTTTGTTAGAGTTCTAGTTTACTTTAATTTTAGTTAAGAGTTTGATGTTTTACCTTTTGAGTTTCAGTTAGAGTTCTTGTTTAGTTTTAGTTAAGAGTTTAGAGTTTTTAGCTTAGAGGTTTTGTTGAAGTTCTAGTTTAGTTTAGTTTTAGTTAATATTTTAGAGTTTTAGCTTAGAGTCTTATGTTAGAGTTTTTGTTAGAGTTCTAGTATAGTTTAATTTTATTTAAGAGTTTTATGTTTTACCTTTGAGTTTCAGTTAGAGTTGTAGTTTAGTTAAGTTTTAGTTAAGAGTTTAGAGTTTTTAGCCTAGAGTCTTATCTTAGAGTTCTTGTTGAAGTTCTAGTTTAGTTTAGTTTTAGTTAATAGTTTAGAGTTTTAGCTTAGAGTCTTAGCTTTCAGTTTTTTTTAGAGTTCTAGTTTATTTTAATTTTATTTTAGAGTTTAGAGTCTTAGCTTAGTCTTAGCTTAAAGTTTTTTCGTTAGAGTTCTAGTTTAGTTTAATTTTAGTTAAGAGTTTGATTTTTTTACCTTTGAGTTTCAGTTAGAGTTTTAGTTTAGTTTTAGTTAAGAGTTTGGTGTTTTACCTTAGAGTCTTAGCTTAGAGTTTTAATTTGAGTTCTAGTTTAGTTTAGTTTTAGTTAAGATTTTAGAATTTTAGCTTAGAGTTTTTTTTGTTAGAGATCTAGTTTAGTTTAATTTTAGCTAAGAGTTTGATTTTTTTACCTATGAGTTTCAGTTAGAGTTCTAGTTTAGTTTTAGTTAATAGTTTAGAGTTATAGCATAGAGTCTTATCTTAGAGTTTTTGTTAGAGTTCTAGTTTAGTTTAATTTTATTTAAGAGTTTGGAGTTTTGGCTCAGTCCTAGATTAGAGTTTTTTTGCGAGAGTTATATTTTAGTTTAATTTTAGTTCAGAGTTTAATTTTTTTACCTTTTAGTTTCCGTTAGAGTTTTAGTTTAGTTTTAGTTAAGAGTTTGGTGTTTTACCTTAGAGTCTTAGCTTAGAGTTTTAATTTGAGTTCTAGTTTAGTTTAGTTTTAGTTAAGATTTTAGAATTTTAGCTTAGAGTTTTTTTGTTATAGTTCAAGTTTAGTTTAATTTTAGCTAAGAGTTTGATTTTTTTACCTATGAGTTTCAGTTAGAGTTCTAGTTTAGTTTTAGTTTAGAGTTTAGAGTTTTTAGCTTAGAGTTTTTGTTGAAGTTCTAGTTTAGTTTAGTTTTAGTTAATAGTTTAGAGTTTTAGCTTAGAGTCTTAGCTTAGAGTTTTTGTTAGAGTTCTAGTTTAGTTTAATTTTAGTTAAGAGTTTGATGTTTTACCTTTGAGTTTCAGTTAGAGTTCTCGTATAGTTTAGTTTTAGTTAAGAATTTAGAGTTTTTAGCTTAGAGTCTTAGCTTAGAGTTTTTGTTGAAGTTCTAGTATAGTTTAGTTTTAGTTAATAGTTTAGAGTTTTAGCTTAGAGTCTTAGCTTAGAGTTTTTGTTAGAGTTCTAGTTATGTGTGTAAGTTTTTGTGTGTGTGTAAGTTTTTGTTTGTTTTTGTAAGTTTATTTGTGTGTGTTATTTTTTGTGTTTGTGTTAGTTTTTGTGTGTGTGTGTGTGTGTGTTAGATTCTGTTTGTGTGTGTCAGTTTTTGTATGTGTGTAAGTTTTTGTGTGTGTTTTAGCTTTTGTGTGTGTGTTATTTTTTTTTGTTTGTGTGTAATTTTTTGTGTTTGTGTTTTTGTGTTTTTGTGTGTGTGTTAGTTTGTTTTTGTGCTTTAGTGTTTGTGTGTTTGTTTGTTTTTTTGTGTGTATGTTTTTTTTTGTTTTTTTTAGTTTTTGTGTGTGTGTGTAATATTTTTTTTTTTTTTTAGTTTTTGTGTGTATAAGTTCTTGCATGTGTGTCATTTTTTGTGTGTGTGTTATTTTTTTTGTTTGTGTTTTTGTTTTTGTGTGTGTGTGTAAGTTTATGTGTGTGTGTAAGTTTTTGTGTGTGTGTAAGTTTTTGTGTGTGTGTGTGTGTATTATTTTGTGTGTGTGTGTATGTTTTTGTGTGTGTGTAAGTTTTTGTGTGTGTGTAAGTTTTTGTGTTTTTTTAAGTTTTTTTTGTGTGTTTAATTGTTTGTGTGTGTGTAATTTTTTGTGTGTGTGTGTTAGTTTTTTGTGTGTGTGTAATTTTTTGTGCGTGTGTAAGTTTTTGTGTGTGCGTAAGTTTTTTTTTTGGGTGTAAGTTTTTGTGTGTGTGTAAGTTTTTGTTTGTGTGTCAGTTCTTATGTGTGTGTAAGTTTTTGTGTGTGTGTGTAATTTTTTGTGTGTGTTTAATTTCTTGGTTGCCTGTAAGTTTGTGTGTGCGTGTTAATTTTTGTCTGTGCGTAAGTTTGTGTGTGTGTGTAAGTTTTATGTGTGTGTGAGTTTTTGTGTGTGTACCCATATCAATTCTATTTTCCTAAAATAACATAAAAATTTCCACTTCAATTCAGATTTTTCTCAAACAGATGAAAGAATTTAAAATACTGTTCTAAATTTTTCATAGAAGATAGAAAAGTTCGAGTTCTCTTCTGAATTTTACCAAAGAACATAATTCAATTCTAATTTCTCCAGAGAAAATAAAAAGCTTCCAATTCAGTTTTAAGTTCACCAAGACATGAAAAATTTTAAGTTCCCTTCTAAATTTTTCCGTAGAAGATAGGGAAAGTTATACTATGATTCTGATTATTTTCCATGAAGATAAAAAGTTTCACTTTAATTCTAAATTTTATTAAATTAGGAACTGAAATGGAAGCTTTTTCATTTTCAATGGTAAATTTCAGAATTGAGCTAACTTTTTTTCTCTTCTCTAAGAAAATTCAGAAGAGAACTTGTACATTTTGCACTTCTTCGAGAAAACTCAGAATTAAAGTGGAGCTCCATATCTTCATGAAGAATATTCACAATCAAAGTATAACTTTTCATATCTTCTATGAAAAATTTGGAACAATATTTTAAATTTTTTCATCTCTTTGAGAAAAATCTGAATTGAAGTGGAAAATTTTATATTATTTTAGGAAAATAGAATTGATCAATAACTTATTTCATTTTCATTGAGAAAATTCAGAATCGAAATTGAACTTTTCTTCTTCCGGAAAAATATTTGGAACAGAACTTTAAATTTTTTCATCTCTTTGAGAAAGGTCGGAATTGAATTTAAGAAAATTTAGAATTAAAGTGAAACTTTTTATTTTCATGAAAATAATTAAAATCATAGTATAACTTTTCCTATCTTCTATGGAAAAATTTAGAACTGAATTTTTTAAATTTTTTATGTCTTGGTGAACTTAAAACTGACGTGGAAGCTTTTTATTTTCTCTGGAGAAATTAGAATTGAATTATGTTCTTTGGTAAAATTCAGAAGAGAACTTGAACTTTTCTATCTTATATGAAAAAATTTGGAACAGTATTTAAAATTTTTTCATCTGTTTGAGAAAAATCTGAACTGAAGTGGAAAATTTTTATAATAATTTGGGGCAATAGAATTAATAAATAACTTATTTCATTTTCATTGAGAAAATTCAGAATCGAAGTTGAGATTTTCTTCACTTCTTTGAGAAAATTTAAAATTGAAGTGAAACTTGTTATCTTCATAGAAAATAATCACAATCATAGTATAACTTTTCCTATCTTCTATGGAAAAATTTTTTTATCTTCATGGAAAATAATCTGTGGAAGCTTTTTATTTTCTCTGGAGAAATTAGAATTGAATTGTGTTCTTTGGTAAAATTCAGAAGAGAACTTGAACTTTTCTATCTTCTATGAAAAAATTTGGAACTGTATTTAAAATTTTTTCATCTGTTTGAGAAAAATCTGAACTGAAGTGGAAAATTTTTATATTATTTTGGGGAAACAGAATTGATCAATAATTTATTTCATTTTCATTGCGAAAATTCAGAATCGAAGTTGAACTTTTCTTCACTTCTTTGAGAAAATTTAAAATTGAAGTGAAACTTTTTATCTTCATAGAAAATAATCACAATCATTGTATAACTTTTCCTATCTTCTATGGAAATTTTTTTTTATCTTCATGGAAAATAATCTGTGGAAGCTTTTTATTTTCTCTGGAGAAATTAGAATTGAATTATGTTCTTTGCTAAAATTCAGAAGAGAACTTGAACTTTTATATCTTCGATGAAAAATTTGGAACTGTATTTAAAATTTTTTAATCTCTTTGAGAAAAATCTGAACTGAAGTGGAAACTTTTTATATTATTTTGGGAAAATAGAATTGATCAATAACTTATTCCATTTTCATTGAGAAAATTCAGAATCAAAGTTGAACTTTTCTTCTTCCGGGAAAATATTTGGAATAGAACTTTAAATTTTTTCATCTCATTGAGAAAAGTCGGAACTGAATTTAAGAAAATTTAGAATTAAAGTGAAACTTTCTATCTTAATAGAAAAAAATCACAATCATAGTATAACTTTTCATATCTTCTACGGAAAAATTTAGAACTGAACTTTAAATTTTTTGTCTTGGTGAACTTAAAACTGAAGTGGAAGCTTTTTATTTTCTCTGGAGAAATTAGAATTGAATTATGTTCTTTGGTAAAATTCAGAAGAGAACTTGAATATTCACGATCAAAGTATAACTTTTCCTATCTTCAATGAAAAATTTGGAACGGAACTTTAAATTTTTTCATCTCTATGTGAAAAGTCGGAACTGAATTTAAGAAAATTTAGAATTAAAGTGAAACTTTTCATCTTCACGGAAAATAATCACAATCATAGTATAATTTTTCCTATCTTCTACGGAAAAATTTAGAACTGAACTTTAAATTTTTTTTGTCTTGGTCACCTTAAAACTGAAGTGGAAGCTTTTTATTTTCTCTGGAGAAATTAGAATTGAATTATGTTCTTTGGTAAAATTCTGATGAGAACTTGAACTTTTCTATCTTGTAAGAAAAATTTGGAACAGTATTTTAAATTTTTTCATCTCTTTGAGAAAAATCTGAATTGAAGTGTAAAATTTTATATTATTTTAGGAAAAGAGAATTGAGCAATAATTTATTTCATTTTCATTGAGAAAATTCAGAATGGAAGTTGAACTTTTCTCCTTCCGGGAAAATATTTGGAACAGAACTTTAAATTTTTTCATCTCTTTGAGAAAGGTCGGAATTGAATTTAAGAAAATTTAGAATTAAAGTGAAACTTTTTATCTTCATGGAAAATAATCTGTGGAAGCTTTTTATTTTCTCTGGAGAAATTAGAATTGAATTGTGTTCTTTTTGGTAAAATTCAGAAGAGAACTTGAACTTTTCTATCTTCTATGAAAAATTTGGAACAGTATTTTTAAATTTTTTCATCTCTTTGAGAAAAATCTGAACTGAAGTGGAAACTTTTTATATTATTTCGGGAAAATAGAATTGATCAATAACTTATTTCATTTTCATTGAGAAAATTCAGAATCGAAGTTGAACTTTTCTTCTTCTGGGAAAATATTTGGAACAGAACTTTAAATTTTTTAATCTCTTTGAGAAAGGTCGTAATTTAATTTAGTAAAATTTAGAATTAAAGTGAAAACTTTTATCTTAATGGAAAATAATCATACTCATAGTATACCTTTTCCTATCTTCTACGGAAAAATTTAGAAGTGAACTTTAAATTTTTCATGTCTTGGTGAACTTAAAACTGAAGTGGAAGCTTTTTATTTTCTCTGGAGAAATTAGAATTGAATTACGTTCTTTGGTAAAATTCAGAAGAGAACTCGAACTTTTCTATCTTCTATGAAAAATTTAGAACAGTATTTTAAATTCTTTCATCTGTTTGAGAAAAATCTGAATTGAAGTGGAAATTTTCATGTTATTTTAGGAAAATATAATTGATAGGTGTACACACAAAAAAGCATAAACACACACAAAAACTGACACGCAAACAAAAACATACACACACACAAAAACTTACACGCACACACAAACATACAACAAAAAAAAATCTTACACACACACATAAACTTACACACACACACAAAATAAAACAAAAACAAACAAAAATACAAACACCCAAAAAAATACACAAACAAAAAAACATACACACACCCAAAAACTTATACCCACAAAAAAACTTACACCCACAAAAAAAACTTACGCACACACAAAAACTTACACACACACAAAAACTTACACACACACAAAAACTTACACCCACACACAAAAAATTACACACACAAAAAAAATTACACACACACAAAAAAAAACTTACACACACACAAAAACTGACACAAACAAAAAAACTAACACACACACAAAAAATTACACACACACACACAAAAACATAAACACACAAAAACACAAAAACATACACACACACAAAAAACTAACACACACAAATAAACTTACAAACACACACAAAAACTTACACACACACACACACAAACTTACACACACACAAAAACATACACACACACAAAAACTTACACAAACAAAAACTTACAAACAAACACACACACAAAAAAAAATTACACACACAAAAAAAACTAACACACACACATAAAATTACACACACACACAAAAACTTAAACACACACAAAAACATACAAAAACACACAAACTTACACACACACACAAAAACATACACACACAAAAAAAAATACACACACACAAAAAAAACTTGCACACACAAAAAAACATACACACACACAAAAACTAACACACACACACAGAAACTTACACACACACACACAAAAACTTACACACACACAAAAACTTAAACACACACAAAAATTTACACACACACACAAAAACTAACACACACAACTAGAACTCTAACAAAAACTCTAAGCTAAGACTCTAAGCTAAAACTCTAAACTTTTAACTAAAACTAAACTATACTAGAACTTCAACAAAAACTCTAAGCTAACACTCTAAGCTAAAAACTCTAAATTCTTAACTAAAACTAAACTAAACTAGAACTCTACCTGAAACTCAAAGGTAAAACATCAAACTCTTAACTAAAATTAAAATAAACTAGAACTCTAACAAAAACTCTAAGCTAAGACTCTAAGCTAAAACTCTGAACTATTAACTAAAAATAAACTAAACTAGAACTTCAATAAAAACTCTAAGCTAAAAACTCTAAACTCTTAACTAAAACTAAACTAGAACTCTAACTGAAACTCATAGGTAAAAAAATCAAACTCTTAGCTAAAATTAAACTAAACTAGAACTCTAACAAAAAAACTCTAAGCTAAAATTCTAAAATCTTAAATAAAACTAAACTAAACTAGAACTCAAATTAAAACTCTAAGCTAAGACTATAAGTTAAAAAACAAAACTCTTAACTAAAACTAAACTAAAACTCTAACTGAAACTCAAAGGTAAAAAAATCAAACTCTTAACTAAAATTAAACTAAACTAGAACTCTAACAAAAAAAACTCTAAGCTAAGACTAAGCTAAAACTCTAAACTCTAAAATAAAATTAAACTAAAATAGAACTTTAACAAAAACTCTAAGATAAGACTCTAAGATAAAAATCTAAAATATTAAATAAAAATAAACTATAACTCTAAATGAAACTCATAGGTAAAAAAATCAAACTCTTAGCTAAAATTAAACTAAACTATATCTCTAACAAAAAAAACTCTAAGCTAAAATTATAAAATCTTAACTAAAACTAAACTAAACTAGAACTCAAATTAAAACTCTAAGCTATGACTCTAAGGTAAAACACAAAACAATTGAATGAAACTAAAAAGGCACTCTAGATTAAAAAAGCAGGTAAAAAAATCAAACTATTAAATAAAATTAAACTAAACTATAGCTCTAACAAAAAAAAACTCTAAGCTAGTATAGAAATAAGACTCTAAAATAAAAATAAACTAAACTAGAACTCTAACAAAAACTATAATATACGACTAAGCTAAAACTCTAAACTATTAACTAAAACTAAACTAAACTAGAACTTCAACAAGAACTCTAAGGTAAGACTCTAAGCTAAAAACTCTAAATTCTTAACTAAAACTAAACTAAACTAGAACTCTAACTGAAACTCAAAGGTAAAACATCAAACTCTTAACTAAAATTAAACTAAACTAGAACTCTAACAAAAACTCTAAGCTAAGACTCTAAGCTAAAACTCTAAACTATTAACTAAAACTAAACTAAACTAGAACTTCAACAAAAACTCTAAGCTAAAAACTCTAAACTCTTAACTAAAACTAAAACTTCTTATCTTCATGGAAAATGATCTGTGGAAGCTTTTTATTTTCTCTGGAGAAATTAGAATTGAATTGTGTTCTTTTTGGTAAAATTCAGAAGAGAACTTGAACTTTTCTATCTTCTATGAAAAATTTGGAACAGTATTTTTAAGTTTTTTCATCTCTTTGAGAAAAATCTGAACTGAAGTGGAAACTTTTTATATTATTTCGGGAAAATAGAATTGATCAATAACTTATCTCATTTTCATTGAGAAAATTCAGAATCGAAGTTGAACTTTTCTTCTTCCGGGAAAATATTTGGAACAGAACTTTAAATTTTTTCATCTCTTTGAGAAATGTCGGAATTTAATTTAATAAAATTTAGAATTAAAGTGAAACTTTTTATCTTCATGGAAAATAATCAGAATCATAGTATAACTTTTCCTATCTTCTACGGAAAAATTTAGAAGGGAACTTTAAATTTTTCATGTCTTGGTGAACTTAAAACTGAAGTGGAAGTTTTTTATTTTCTCTGGAGAAATTAGAATTGAATTATGTTCTTTGATAAAATTCAGAAGAGAACTTGAACTTTTCTATCTTCTATGAAAAATTTAGAACAGTATTTTAAATTCTTTCATCTGTTTGAGAAAAATCTGAATTGAAGTGGAAATTTTTATGTTATTTTAGGAAAATAGAATTGATATGGGTACACACACAAAAACTCACACACACAAAAAAACTTACACACACACAAAAACTTACACACACACAAAAACTTACACGCACACACAAACTTACACACACACAAAAAATTACACACACACATAAACATACAAAAACAAAAAAAAACTTACACACACACAAAAAATAAAAAAAAAACAAAAACTTACAAAAACAAAAAAACTTAAACACACAAAAAAAACATACGCACACACAAAAACTTACACACACACAAAAACTTACACCCACACAAAAAAACTTACGCACACACAAAAACATACACACACACACAAAAAAACTTACACACACAAAAAAGCTTACACACACACAAAAACTTACACACACACAAAAACTTACACACACACACACAAAAAATTACACACACACACACACATAAAAACATACACACACACAAAAAACTTACACACACACAAAAACTTACACACACACACACAGAAAATGACACACACACACACACAAACTTACACACACAAAAAAACTTACAAACACAAAAAAACTTACACACACACAAAATTACACACAAACAAAAACTTACACACACACAAAAAAAAATACACACACACAAAAAACTTACACACACACATAAACTTACACACACACACAAAAACTTACACACACAAAAAATAATACACACACACAAAAACTTACACACACACACAAAAACTTAGACACACAAACAAACTTACACACACACAAAAAAAACTTACACACACACAAAATCTTACACACACACAAAAACTTAAACACACACATAAACTTACACACACACAAACAAAAACTTACACACACACACACACACACAAAAACTTACACACACACAAAAACTTAAACACACACAAAAACTTAAACACACACACAAAAACTTACACACACACAAAAACTTACACACACAACTAGAACTCTAACAAAAACTCTAAGCTAAGACTCTAAGCTAAAACTCTAAACTATTAACTAAAACTAAACTAAACAAGAACTTCAACAAAAACTCTAAGCTAAGACTCTAAGCTAAAAACTCTAAATTCTTAACTAAACTAAACTAGAACTCTAACTGAAACTCAAATGTAAAACATCAAACTCTTAACTAAAATGAAACTAAATTAGAACCCTAACAAAAACTCTAAGCTAAGACTCTAAGCTAAAACTCTAAACTATTAACTAAAACTAAACTAAACTAGAACTTCAACAAAAACTCTAAGCTAAAAACTCTAAACTCTTAACGAAAACTAAACTAGAACTCTAACTGAAACTCATAGGTAAAAAAATCAAACTCTTAGCTAAAATTAAACTAAACTAGAACTCTAACAAAAAAACTATAAGCTAAAATTCTAAAATCTTAACTAAAACTAAACTAAACTAGAACTCAAATTAAAACTCTAAGCTAAGACTCTAAGGTAAAACACTAAACTCTTAACTAAAACTAAACTAAAACTCTAACTGAAACTCAAAGGTAAAAAAATCAAACTCTTAACTAAAATTAAACTAAACTAGAACTCTAAAAAAAACTCTAAGCTAAGACTAAGCTAAAACTCTAAACTCTAAACTAAAATTAAACTAAACTAGAACTCTAACAAAAACTCTAAGCTAAGACTCTAAGCTAAAACTCTAAACTATTAACTAAAACTAAACTAGAACTCTAACTGAAACTCATAGGTAAAAAAATCAAACTCTTAGCTAAAATTAAACTAAACTAGAACTCTAACAAAAAACTCTAAGCTAAAATTCTAAAATCTTAACTAAAACTAAACTAAACTAGAACTCAAATTAAAACTCTAATCTAAGACTCTAAGGTAAAACACCAAACTATTGACTAAAACTAAACTAAAACTGTAACTGAAACTCAAAGTTAAAAAAATCAAAATATTAACTAAAATTAAACTAAACTAGAACTCTAACAAAAAAAATTCTAAGCTAAGACAAAGCTAAGACTCTAAACTCTAAAATAAAATTAAAATAAAATAGAACTCTAACAAAAACTCTAAGCTAAGACTGTAAGCTAAAACTGTAAACTATTAAATAGAACTAAACTAAACTAGAACTTCAACAAGAACTCTAAGGTAAGACTCTAGGCTAAAAACTCTAAACTCTTAACTAAAACTTAACTAAACTACAACTTTAACTGAAACTCAAAGATAAAACATCAAACTCTTAACTAAAATTAAACTAAACTAGAACTATAACAAAAACACTAAGCTAATACTCTAATATAAAACACTAAAATATAAAATAAAAATAAACTAAAATAGAAAAAAAACAAAAACTCTAAGATAAAAACTCTAAACTCTTAACTAAAACTAAACAACAACTCTAACTGAAACTCAAAAGTTGAAACATCAAACTCTTAACTAAAATTAAAGTAAACTAGAACTCTAACAAAACACGGCGCATCCCTGCGGCGCATCCCTGCGGCGCATCCCCATGCGGCGCATTCCTGGCCCGCGGCGCTTCTCGGGCCCGGGGGACCTTCGAGGACCGGGTGAGGGCCTCTGGGGGCCGGGGGGCCCTTTGGGGGGCCGGGGGCCCTTGGAGGACCAGAGGCGGGCCTTTGCGGGTCTGCGGTGGGCGTTTGGGGGGCTGGGGCTCTATGGGAGCTTGGGGGACCTTTGAGTACCGGGGGCTTCCTTCGGGGTTGGGGTGGGGGATCTGAACCCTTTGGGGTTGGGGTAGGGGACCTCACAACACTGTTCAATGGAACTTGTGTATTATAACGACCACCCTCAAATTCTCTTCTAAAACCTTTCCTAAAATCATCTTTTAAATCAAGGTCTCTAACGGTTTCGCCGAAATAATCCCATAAAATGGATAAAACGGTTTCGTCCAAATAATCCCTAAACGTAATTTCAGCGTGTTCCTTTTGTTTGGCATCTCTGCGCTAACGCATTTCAAATTTCTAGGAAACCCTTTCCTACGTTAATCTCTTCATCTCATAAATTTTCCTAGCTAAACTATTAGGGTTTCGTTAGAATATCAATTTATCTCTCCGACTTAAAGCTCCGTGAAGCCGTATTTAGAAATAGAATTTCTATCTCTTTAGACTCCCGCATAATTCCAAGATAACAAGTGATATAATTTATAATTCCTGACACTAAAGATCAATGAAGCCCTATTTAAAAATAGAATATTAATTTTTCTCTCTGACCTAAAGAACGTTTATCCCTCAGACCTAAGATTAAAGAAGCCAGAGTGTTTCTTAATTTCCCCCTCGTGAATCAATAATTTCCCCTATGTGAGAAAGTTCATGTTTTTCCAAGTGAAAAAATTCCTGTTTTTTCATTCTCAGTGAGAAAACCATAAACCACGTGGTGATCGTGGGAGTTTTAAAAAAAAGTGTCCGGATCGGGATTCGAAGGGGTGGTGTGATCGTGGGAGTTATAGGGTCACTTCTACTGGTGACAGTTTAGGTGGTTTAGGGCACTAAACTGCGACTTTACCCCACAGAAGATTAATTTGCAGTCAATTTAAAATCCTGAGAAGCTAATCGATTTAAAAGTATCAATAGCTATGTTTTATACTTCCCGGTTTTCAAAAGAAGTAATGGTAAACAGTGGTAGTACTGGATTCAACCAAGTTGATTCGCATTATTTGTAATGATATTAGGCTACGATTGGTAATCTGTAATTGCGTATCACCTAAAATGAGTGGGGTGTGAGTCATTCTTTAGGTGAGGGTAGGGTAGATTCCTACAAAACAACATTTTAATGACAAACTGCTTACTCTTCATGAGGCTTCAGATAAATGTTGAAAGAGGAAGGGCGGGCAGGAATTAATTAAAATGTTTCTCTGTACAGCTAATATGTTACATTCCAATCAGCACAGAGGTGGAAAAGGCAAGGCAGGTCATAATCAGCACCACCATGAAATTTCTTTGGGGTGGCAAATACTTCTAGGAACTTAGTTTTCAGTAATTTGCAATGGTAATATTTTTCTTTTTCTATTTATATGAAGTAATTCAATGTACTTAAAAAAATATATGTAATGTATTTAT
Organism: Artemia sp. Qi Xiang Cuo; assembly: GCF_049724085.1. NCBI lineage: Eukaryota > Metazoa > Arthropoda > Branchiopoda > Anostraca > Artemiidae > Artemia > Artemia sp. Qi Xiang Cuo. The sequence continues at coordinate 38,465,320 of NC_142809.1, forward strand.
CGATAAGAAAATCCTATTGTAGAGGTTTTGATGGCTTCAGTTATGTAGATGATCAAAAGTCTAACAGAATTTCCATCCATACAAACAATAATACTCCTTTTCATCCAACCAAAATTCTTTATTAGTAATATTAACAAGGACTTTCCACCAAAATTACGATGCACCGTCAATTTTTTTAGTATATTTAATTTTTATCCAAAATTGAAATTGTAAATTAAAACGTAGGAAGGTACTAATCAACGTACAATTATTGATTTACAAATTTAAAAAGCAATTGACCAGGGATTTAAGGGACCGGTACCACAAATCATATATTGGTTAGCTCTAGGTATGATTTGGAAAACAAACAGAAATTAAATAAAAAAAGAGCTTTTCAACTGAAAGCAAGGCATAGATTTGAAACGTATGTGAACAGATTGTTCTTTGTATGAAGGGGGATGTGTCCTCCTTAGCCTCCTTGCTCTTTACTGTGAAGTTTGGCTTTTTTCCAAATTTCTGAAGAAAATTAGCAATTGAAAAAAAAATTCAAAACACTAAAAAACTTTTTTTAATGAGCAAGGTGTCGAGAAGGGGGCAATCCCCCTTATATACAGAGTAATTTATATTTGTTTTAATCAAAAGCTTTGAGCCTGAGAAAATGTTTCTGATTTTCCGAAAAAGAGGGAAAGACCCCTTTGAAGTCATATAATTTGAATGAAAATCACACCATCAGATTCAGCGTGTCAAATAACTCTACTGTAGAGGTATCAAGCATATATCTCCAAAAATGGGAAATTTTGTAATTTTTACTAGAAAAAAAAATCCCGGATGCGTGATTACTTGTTTTTTTTTTGGATGTTTATTTTTCTCAGGGGTGATTGTATCGACCCAGTGGGTCTAGAACGTCGGGATAGGGCTCAATCTAATGGGAATAAAAAGTTCTTGTGCCCTATTTAAGTAACCAAAAAAATTGTAGGGCAACTAGGCCCCCTCCCACGTCACTTTTTTCCAAAATCGTCCGATCAAAATTTTGAAATAGCTTTTTTCTTCAGCATAGTTGAAATGCCCAATAACTATGTCTTTGGGGATAAAATGACTCCTACAGCCCCTGGGGAAAGGTTTTTTAGTTATAAAATTCGCCCTTTGTTTTATTTGTTATTGGGAAGTATACAGACATTTTTCGGGTGGGGAGGGGAAGAAGAATTTTCTGCTGGGTGAATTTTCAATGGAGAGGATAGTTTCCAGGCGGGGGGGGGATTTTCAGAAGAAATCTTACACTGGGTGAATTTGCCAGAATTCATATACGAAATTTCTTTATATGTCTTACATTCTCTTTACCGATTCAATTTTAAGCGTGGAGTGTAAGGGTAATTGTTCGGGGTAAATTTTTGCCAGTATTGAATTGTCATGAGGATATTTTTATGGGAAGGGGGATTTTTCCGTGGAGGTGGAGCCAGGTATCCTGGCGTTATTTAAAAACGATCAGACATAAAAAAAAAAGTTTTTTTAACTGAAAGGAAGGAGCAACAGTAAAACTTAAAACGAACAGAAATTATTCGCATGTGAGGGGGATTGCCCCCTCTTCAACATCTTGCTCTTTGCGCTAAAGTTTAAATTTTGTACGAATTCTTTAAAAACGATTCCTAAAACACAAGGGCCGTTTAATTAGAACAATAAGTAACTTTTTTAAAGTGCCGAAATACTGTAGCTTGAAAAGCGAGGTGTTGAGGAAGGGACAACCCCCCTCATATACGTAATAATTTCTGTTCGTTTTAAGTTTTAATGCTGCTTCTTACTTTCAGTTGAAAAAAGCTAGTTTTATTTTCTTTATTTAATGAAGCTTAGACTTATAGACAAACAATTTTCTAAAGGCAATGGAAAATTATGTCAATTAAAGTAAAAGTATTTAAAAATGAAAAAAGTAAGTAGATACAAAAATACACAAAACAATAGCCTACTTACAAAAATTAAGGTATAAACTCACAGCATTCAGTTCTGTTGAGCAATGCCGAAATGTTGGACAGAGATTCTTTAACAATTAAATAAAACAAAAAAACAAGTTTTTTAAACTGAAAGTAAGGAGCGACATTAAAACTTAAAACGAAAAGAAATTATTCCATATATGAAAGGGGCTGTCCCCTCCTCGACGCTTCGCTGTTTAAGCTAAAGTTTTTTGTTTTAAAAAATAAAGTTGTGAGACAGAGTCAAACTTTAGCGTAACGAGCGAGACGTTGAGGAGGGGACAGCCCCTTTCATATACAGAATAATTTCTGTTCGTTTTAATTTTTAATGTCGCTCCTTACTTTCAGTTTAAAAAACTTTTTTTTTTAATTTAATTTCTGATCGTTTTTTAGTTAATGCAGCTTTTATTTTGGCTAACCGTCATTGAATAAGTAAACAAAATTTGCATAAAAATTTTACTTTTCTTTTGCTAAATGGATGTCTTTGCAAATTAACTTACGTAACCAATTTCTATATTCGTATATTTTTCTTCTGGCAAAAATACAAAGTTGCAGATTTTTGCAGATATGAGCTTGAAACCTATGTAATAGGGTTTTCTGATACGCTGAATCTGACGGTGTGATTTTCATTAAAATTCTTTCACTTGTAGGGGATGTTTCCCCCCTCTTTAAAAAATTGGGTAAATTTTCTCAGGCTCGTAGCCTTTGATGAGTAATACTAAACTTAATAAAATTTATATATTTAGAATCAGCATTATAAACACATTCTTTTGATACATTGATTGACATCAAAATTCTGTTTTTAAAAGTTTCTATTACTATTGAGCCGTATCGCTTGTTTTTTTTTTATTACGTATAGGAGGGGGTTCTCTCCTTAGTCAATACCACGCTGTTTACGTTAAAAGTTAAAAAAAAATTTGATTCACAAACCCCTGAATCACAAAGGCCGTTTAATTAGAATAGATAGCTCTTTTGAAAGCACTAAAAAAAAACTGTAGCGTAAAGAGTGAGGTATTGACTTGGTGGAGAACCGCCTCACATACGTTATAATTTCTGTTCGTTTTAAGTTCTAATGTTGCTTCTTACTTTCAGTTGAAAAAACTTGTTTTTTTTATTTAATTTCTGATCATTTTTTAAATAATGCTTGGAAATCCGGCGTCCCCTTCATAGAAATGTCCCTTACCCCAAAGAAACACACTCCACGGAAAGATTCTCCAGAGTAACCCCATCCTCTAGCCCCCCCTCCAGAAAAAAATTCTTCCTGAAAACGTCTGTATACTTCCCAATAACCAAAAAATAATGCTGGCAAGTCCGGCTCCCCCTTCATGGCAGTTTCCCTTCCCCCATGAAAACTTCCTTCATGAACAGATCCTCCAACATAACCCCCGACCCTTCCCTCCCACTACCAGAAAAACCCTCCTGAAAACTTCTGTATACTTCCCAATAACCAATACTATATGTTAACATTGGGTAAAGTTCATAACGTTTAGCCCTCCCCCTGGGGACTTCGGGGGATTAAGTCATCCTAAAAGACATATTTACCATATTTTCGACCATGCTGAACAAAATGGCTATCTCAAAATTTTGAACGGGTGACTTTTGGAAAAAAATAAGCGTGGGAGGGGGCCTAGTTGTCCTCCATTTTTTTTTGGTCACTCAAAAAGGTCACTAGAACTTTAAATTTCCGTTTCAATGAGCTCTCCCACGATATTCTAGGACCACTGGGTCGATACGATCACCCCTGGTAAAAAAAAACAACAAAAAAACAAATAAACACGCATCCGTGATCTTTCTTCTGGCAAAAAATGGAAAATTCCACATTTTTGTAGATAGGAGCTTGAAACCTCTACAGTAGGGTTTTCTGATACACTGAATATGATAGTGTGATTTTCATTAAGGTTCTAGCATTTTTAGGGGGTCTTTCCCCCTTTTTTTGAAAATCAGCCAAATTTTCTCAGGCGCGTACCTTTGGATACGTAGGACTAAACTTGAAGAAAGTTATATATTTGAAATCGGCATTAAAATTTGATTCTTTTGATGTATCTATTGGTATCAAAAACCCGTTTTCTAGAGTTTCGGTTACCATTGAGCCGGGTTGTTTCCTTATTTACAGTTCGTTACCACGAACTGTTTGAAATAGACAGTTTTGAACTTTTTTATCAAACAGCAAAATATTTAATGCCCTTAGACTCAGTGTTTGTAAAAGTAACGCATTATCAAAGTAGTTTGTTCAATGTAAAACATTAAAACTAGGATTAAGAAAATTAAATAAAAAATTTTAGTTCAATATTTTTAATTTAATTTTGAATGCCAAAAGCCAGTATATTTGAAACCTTTGTGCTTCATAACTGTAAAAAATTAAATCTTTTTCAAAGTGACAAATAGATAAATACAATCACTTCTAGAAACAAAAAAAAACATGATAATAAAAAAAACGTATCCGTTAGCAGTAATAGTGTCTCCCGCACAAGCATTGCTTCAGGGAATCGATGATGTATATATATATTTTTTTTTTTTTTAAATAAACCCATTGTTACTTAAAGGTTTAAACAATACATGGAACGGTACAAGATAATAGTGTATACAATATGAACGGTACATGAAATGGGACAAGAAAACCCATGCCTTTGACACTGTATTTAGACACGTGCATTTTAAAAGTTGGCTTGTCCCAAAGTGGTCAAGCATATAATGAAACTAAAGTCATGGTTTTATTTTATTGATAAGAATTTCACGAGAATGTAGGCATAGAGCGGGCACGCATGTTATTTGGAAGATTGCCTTTCCTCGAAACTAGTTTGTTATTAAAAAATTGGATTTTGCAATCAGAATTGTTTAATTAACATTTCCAAAAAGGGGTAAGGAATTTGCAGATTGGAGTGTAACTCGATAGTAGTTTGTCATTAAAAAATTGGACGCTACAATCAGAATTGTTTGATTGACATTTGCGAAAAAAAGGGGTAAGGGATTTGCGAATTGAGGGTTATCAGTTAAGATAGCTCCTTGCCATGGAACATAGCAATCTAAGTGATCATTGGCTGATCCAGTGCATGTGTATTTGAACCAGCATATCTGATGATGGAAGACCGGAAAAAATATACCTTGACCTAGCTTTACTTCTTCGATGGGTTCCGTATAATACATAAGTGGTGGGGTGATGGCAGAAGGATCTCTTAGAGTACTTATAGTGTTGTACTGTGGGCCGACTTGCTAGCGAAAAACCCGTGTGATTGACCTGAAATAAAATTTTTAACAAGAAATGGCTGAAAAGTGTTTTGGGGGAGATGGGATGATTGTGTACTGCATAATGGACAAGTGATGTTTGGACAGTGTTGTCAATTTAAAATAGTTTAACGTTATACTATACGAAGAAGTTGATACTAAGAGGAGTGTAGATGACAAGAAAGGAATTGTAATAACGGATAACCTTACTTCTTCGATGGGTTCCGTATAATACATAAGTGGTGGGGTGATGGCAAAAGGATCTCTTAGAGTACTAATAGTGCTGTACGGGGGGCTGAGCTGCTAGCGAAAATCTCGTGTGGATGAGTTGAAATAAAAATTTATAACAAGAAATGGCTGAAAAGTGTTTTGGGGGAGATGGGTTGATTGTGTACTGTATAATACACAAGTGATGTTTGGATAGTGTTGTCAATTTTTTGGTCTATGTTTGTCTCTGTGGGATGTGTTTCTCTTTGGGTTGTGTGTGTCTCTTTGGGCTGTTTGTTTCTCTTAGAGCTCTGTGTGTCTCTTTGGGCTGTGTGTCTCTTTGGGCTGTTTGAGTCTATTTGGTCTGTTTGTGTCTCTTTGGGCTGTTTGAGTCTTTTTGGTCTGTTTGTGTCTCTTTGGTTTGTTTGAGTCTTTTTGGTCTGTGTTTGTCTCTTTGGGCTGTTTGTGTCTCTTTGGACTGTTTGTGTTTCTTTGGACTATGTGTGTCTCTTTGGTCTGTTTGAGTCTTTTTTGTCTGTTTGTGTCTCGTTGGTCTGTTTGAGTCTTTTTGGTCTGTGTTTGTCTCTTTGGACTGTTTGTGTCTCTTTGGGCTATTTGTGTGTCTTTGGGCTATGTGTGTCTCTTTGGGATGGTTGAGTCTTTTTGGTCTCTTTGTGTATCTTTGGGCTGTTTGAGTCTTTTTGGTCTGTGTTTGTCTCTTTGGACTGCTTGTGTCTCTTTGGGCTGTTTGTGTTTCTTTGGGCTCTGTGTGTTTCTTTTAGCTTTTTGTGTCTCTTAGGGTCGTGTGTGTCTCTTTGGGCTATGTGTGTCTCTTTGGGCTGTTTGAATCTTTTTGGTCTGTATGTGTCTGTATTGGTGTCTTTTGTCTATTTGGGCTGTGTGTGTCTCTTTGGTCTTTGTGTGTCTCTTTGGGCTGTGTGTGTCTCTTTAGGCTGTTTGAGTCTTTTTGGTCTGTGTTTGTCTCTTTGGGTTGTGTTTTTCTTTGGGCTGTGTGTGTCTCTTTGGGCTGTTTGTGTCTCTTAGGGCTGTGTGTGTCTCTTTAGGCTGTGTGTCTCTTTGGGCTGTTTGAGTCTTTTTGGTCTGTTTATGTCTCTTTGGGCTGTTTGAGTCTTTTTGGTCTGTGTTTGTCTCTTTGGGCAGTTTTTGTCTCTTTGGGCTGTTTGTGTTTCATTGGGCTATGTGTGTCTCTTTGGGATGTTTGAGTCTTTTTGGTCTGTTTGTGTCTCCTTGGGCTGTTTGAGTCTTTTTGGTCTGTGTGTGTCTCATTGGGTTGTTTGTGTCTCTTTGGGCTGTTTGTATTTCTTTGGGCTATGTGTGTTTCTTTTGGCTGTGTGTGTCTCTTAGGGTCGTGTGTGTCTCTTTGGGCTATGTGTGTCTCTTTGGGATGTTTGAATCTTTTTGGTCTGTATGTGTCTGTATGGGCGTTTTTTGTGATTTTGTGCTGTGTGTGTCTCTTTTGGCTTTGTGTGTCTCTTCGCGCTGTGTGTGTCTCTTTAGCCTGTGTGTGTCTCTTTAGGCTGTGTGTGTCTCTTTAGGCTGTGTGTCTCTTTGGGCAGTTTGAATCTGTTTGGTCTGTGTGTGTCTCTTTTGGCTGTTTGTGTTGTTTTGGGCTGTGTGTGTCTCTGTTGGCTGTGTACGTCTCTTTGGGCTGTATGCGTCTATTTGGGATGTGGGTGTCTCTTTGTGATGTATGTGTCTCTTTAGGCTGTGTGAGTCTCTTTGGACTGTGTGTCTTTTTGGGGTGTTTGAGTCTTTTTGGTCTGTATGTGTTTCTTTGGACTATGTCTGTCTCTTTAGGCTGTTTGAGTCTTTTTGGACTGTTTATGTCTCTTTGGGCTGTGGGTTGATTGGCAGAAGGATATATTAGCGAAGTTATAGTGGAGGGCGAGTTGCTAGCGAAAAATCTAAGCTAATAAGGGTTTTTGATCGTAAACTCTAGTTTTTTGTAAAAAAAAGTATGGAAAATACAATTCGTTGGTTCATAGGTGAAACTTAAGTCCAGGTATGGATCGAAAAATAATCTATTTCTGTTGAATCTGAGCTAATAAGGGTTTTTGACGATAAAATCTAGTTTCCTATAAGAAAATTATGGAAAATACAATATTCTCGTTCAAATGTGAAACTTAGGTCCATTCTCTGGTTCAAATATGGAAAAACCCGTGTGGATGAGTTGAAAAAAAATTTTCAACAAGAAATGACTAAAAAGTGTTTTGGGGGAGATGGGTTGATTGGTAGAAGGATGTATTAATGTAGTTATAGTGGAGGGCGAGTTGCTAGCGAAAACCCCGTGTGGATGAGTTGAAATAAAAAAATTTAACAAGAAATGCTTGAAAAGTGTTTTGGGGGAAATGGGTTGATTGGCAGAAGGATGTATTAGTGAGGTTATAGTGGAGGGCGAGTTGCTAGCGAAAAATCTAAGCTAATAAGGGTTTTTGACCGTAAACTCTAGTTTTTTTTTGTAAGAAAATTATGAAAATACAATTCTCTGGTACAGGTGTGAAACTTAAGTCTATTTTAGGATTGAAAAATAAAACTATATCCGTAAAATCTGAACTTATTGTAAACTATAGTTTTTTTTGTAAGAAAATTATGGAAAACACAATTCTCTGGTACAGGTGTGAAACTTAAGTCTATTTTTGGATTGAAAAATAAAACTATATCCGTAAAATCTGAACTAATAATTCAATATTTTTTTCTATGAAAACAAACTTTTTTTTTAAACTTCGAAATTTTTCAACTTTATTTATTTTTTTGTTTTCGTACATACCTTAAAGTGTTAACATGTGCTCACTTTTCTAATAATTCTGCTCTATGATTGGTCAGACACTCGTTGTGGCTTTCCCACTGACATTCTATGACCGATTATCGACACTACCTAGTCTATTGAATGTATTAAATCAGTATTTTTTACGCAGTGGAACGATAAACACTATAGTCATATCTTAAAAAAAAGTGAAGATGGAACATTTTAATAGAGTGTGTTCACGTAACAAGGTTATTGTAGTATTGAATGCCGACAAGGTTTTTTTAAACTAAACTAGAATTCTAACAAAAAAAACTCTAAGCTAAAATTCTAAAATCTTAACTAAAACTAAACTAAACTAGAACTCAAATTAAAACTCTAAGCTAAGACTCTAAGGTAAAACACCAAACTCTTAACTAAAACTAAACTAAAACTCTAACTGAAACTCAAAGTAAAAAAAATCAAACTCTTAACTAAAATTAAACTAAACTAGAAATATACCAAAAAAAAATATAAGTTAATACTAAGCTAAAACTCTAAAATAAAATTAAACTAAACTAGAACTCTAACAAAAACTCTAAGATACGAATCTAATCTAAAACTCTAAAATAATAACTAAAACTAAACTAAAATAGAAAAACAACAAAAACTCTAATCTAAGACTCTAAGCTAAAAACTCTAAATTCTTAACTAAAACTAAACTAAACTAGAACTCTAACTGAAACTCAAAGGTAAAACATCAAACTCTTAACTAAAATTAAACTAAACTAGAACTTTAACAGAAACTCTAAGCTAAGACTCTAAGCTAATACTCTAAACTATTAATTAAAACTAAACTAAACTAGAACTTCAACAAAACCTCTAAGCTAAAAACTCTAAACTCTTAACTAAAACTAAACAAGAACTCTAACTGAAACTCAAAAGGTAAAACATCAAACTCTTAACTAAAATTAAAGTAAACTAGAACTCTAAAAAAAAACGGTGCATCCCTGTGGCGCATCCCTGCGGCGCATCCTTGCGGCGCATCCTTGCGGCGCTTTCCTGTGGCGCATCCCTGCGGCACATTCCTGCGGCACATCCCCATGCGGTGCATTCCTGGCCCGCGGCGCTTCTCGGGCCCGGGGGGCCTTTGAGGACCGGGTGAGGGCCTCTGGGGTCCGGGGGGGCCCTTTGGGGTCCGGGGGCCCTTTGAGGACCAGAGGAGGGCCTTTGAGGGTCTGAGGAGGGCGTTTGGGGGCTGGGGCTCTTTGGGAGCTTGGGGGACCTTTGAGTACCGGGGGCTTCCTTCGGGGTTGGGGTGGGGGATCGGAACCCTTTGGGGTTGGGGTAGGGGACCTCACAACACTGTTCAATGGAACTTGTGTATTATAACGACCACCCTCAAATTCTCTTCTAAAACCTTTCCTAAAATCATCTTTTAAATCAAGGTCTCTAACGGTTTCGCCGAAATAATCCCATAAAATGGATAAAACGGTTTCGTCCAAATAATCCCTAAACGTAATTTCAGCGTGTTCCTTTTGTTTGGCATCTCTGCACTAACGCATTTCAAATATCTAGGAAACCCTTTCCTACGTTAATCTCTTCATCTCATAAATTTTCCTAGCTAAACTATTAGGGTTTTGTTAGAATATCAATTTATCTCTCCGACTTAAAGCTCCGTGAAGCCGTATTTAAAAATAGAATTTCTGTCTCTTTAGACTCCCGCATAATTCCAAGATAACAAGTGATGTCATTTATAATTCCTGACAATAAAGATCAATGAAGCCCTATTTAAAAATAGAATATTAATTTTTCTCTCTGACCTAAAGAACGTTTATCCCTCAGACCTAAGATTAAAGAAGCCAGAGTGTTTCTTAATTTCCCCTCGTGAATCAATAATTTCCCCTATGTGAGAAAGTTCATGTTTTTCCAAGTGAGAAAATTCCTGTTTTTTCATTCTCAGTGAGAAAACCATAAACCACGTGGTGATCGTGGGAGTTTTAAAAAAAGTGTCCGGAGCGGGATTCGATGGGGGGGTGTGATCGTGGGAGTTATAGGGTCACTTCTACTGTCACCTAGCCACCACTGCTATTTTGGCGTCTGCCCCCCCCCCCCGGAAAATTTTCTACCGGCACCCTTGAGTTATGCTATTCAATTTACAAGCATTAGACCATCTTAGGGGGCTTACCTTTAGACATTTAATGCAGCTAGTGGCTCCACCTTGAATTGTGTTTAAAATGTGAATGTTATAAATCCGAACTTCGTCATCATTATGGAATTTTGGCGTGTGCAAATGCTTCTTAATAGAGCCTGAAAATCAAAAGCATTTGTTAAACTATAAGAAAAGCAGTGCAACTACGGGGTGAAGAGATGTCAGGGAGCTCAAATCCTCTCTTCCCTCTCTCCTCCAAGTGTGGAATATATATTTATATTTATACTTTTTTTTTCAAAAACAGTATTTACGTTATTTTCGTAGGATTAGGTCTACATTTTTGTCTGTTCGTTCTAAGAAATTCTATGGAATAATAAAGGAAACTTTAAAAAAAATTAATATTTTCAGTTTAGGAAGGGTTGTTGGAATGTTGACCCACACCTTATATACTTACCCACCAAGGATCGCTAACCTTGGGTAGTGTGGTCTTAGACCACACTGCTTTTATATTTACAGAATTTAAGAGAGAAAAAGTGGGTATAATTTAAATAAAACAGTTGAGCTGTTCTATTTAAATTAGACCCGTTTTCTCTCTCTTAAATTCTGCGAAAAGACTCTGAGCTATGCAATTTGCAAACTGTTCACTTATAGTATTTGTTATTGGGAAATAAACAGATTTTTTTTAGGGGATGGATTTTCTCAAGTGAAATTTTCCACAGAGATATTTTCCCATGGGGAGGAAAGTTTCCGGGTGGAATTTTACGAGAGGGGAAGGAAGGGGCTTTCCTGGCACAATTCGAATTACAGTTGGAAATTAAATAAAAAAGAGAAATTTTCAACTGAAAGTAAGGTGCAACATTAAAACTGCAACGATGTATGAGGAAGGCTTCCCCTTCCTTAACCCTCACTCTTTGCGCAAAAGTGACTTTCTTTCACAATTCTTTAAGAGCGACTCCTGAAAACACAAGAACCATTGAATTTGAATGAGAACCATTTTTTGGCATCTTTAAGACTTTAGCTTAAAGAGCGAGGGTCAAGGAAGGGGCAGCCCCCTTCATATACAGAATGATTTCTGTTGATTGTGAGTTTCAATATCGCTCATTACTTTCAGTTGAAAAAAAACTTGTTAATACTTAATCAAACCAAATTAAAAAAGTTCTGAAATTGCAGTGAATAAATAGATGACACCTTAAGCCAACATAAATTGCGATGAAAAATCGAATGAAGATTGAAACAACATATACTAATAGGTTCTTACTATAGTCAGATGTACAGTATCTGGGATAGTGTCCTTCAGGATCCAAAACTGGGATAGCAGCTTTGTAATTTCCGAACCCAAAGATCTGGCTAGCAGACGGCTAGTTCCAATATACTAGAACATTCAATAAATCGTACCTTTACTCTGGCAAATCTTTAATCGTATTCGGAGGGGAGGGGTGAAAATTTCCCCCATATTTTCCCTCAGTTAGAGCAGCCATGGATACTTTATAGCATATTTCAGGTTGTTAGGAGGGTGGGTGGGGTGGAGGTATTCCTTAAGTAGGCCTAAACACTGGTTTTATGTTTTCTTCGATTTATATTACTTAGTTTTGCTTTTTTTAGAAAAGGATTTTGCAAGAAATTCTCCCGTGGATACCCACCCAATATAGTCTAATATTATGTGATCTACATTAATTTATTGATTCCTCTGAGTACCAAAACTAGCCATCGGCATAACTGATTTTAGAAACATTTAGATTTCTTGGGGACCGAAATCAGCTAGTTGTTACCCTGATTTTAGATCCAAAGAAGCCGACCAGGGTACAAATCTACCGACTTTATATAATGGTAAAAAAAGATAAACAAGGATTGACATGAATAATCAAGACAAATATAAAAACAGACAAACAGAAGTTCTACTCTAGACAGGTCTGTATCCAGGATTTTTTCGGGGGCGGGGGGGATTGCAAAATAATTCTTTTGGGAAGGAGGGGCTTAGAAAAAACTTTAAAAGCATATAAAAATTTGTTTATATTTATTTTTGTCACGTTTCCACGAAATGGACAAAAATTTCAAGCGGGGGGAGGGGGTGAAAACCCCCACCTGGATACGGCCTTGAATCTAGAATTAAGGTCATGTAAAATATCGACAGCTAAATGATATTGTTTCCATTTAGCCTGAGAAATAGTAGATAGTGAAAATCAAACTAAAGCTTTCAATTTGATTGTGTGCTTCTAATTAATTTGGCATGTCATTTCCTCTCTATAACATTCAAGCTATATGTGTAACTTTAATATTTCACTTCTAAAAGGCTCACCTATTGATCTATTAGATTTAAAAATAAAGAGTGTTTTTCATGGCCTCATAATCAGTGATCTGGCTTTAATATATGAAAGCTCATTCAATATATATGGACTTGATAAAATTGGAATCTAAAAAATTTTAATGATTGTTGCCTAGATGCAAAGTTTAAGAATCTTTTTAATCGTTTCAGATCTGCTTGTATTTGTTGTTTCTTCTAAACTTTTCGATGTTTTTTTATTAGTTTCTTAATTTTTATTGAACTTAAGCATGCTGAGGTTAGAAATAAGCTATTGAAGATTATGAATATGATTTTTGAAAAAGGGGAAGTACCTAATGATTTTAGGAAAACCTTAATTAAGCTACTTTATAAGAAAGGTGATAAACGTGAGTGTGGTAATTATCAAGGCATTAGTCTGGTCTCTGTAGGTAGCAAATTGCTTAGTAATATGATACTTTTTAGACTGAGAGATGCCGTAGACAAAGTTTTAAGAGAAGAGCAGTGCGGTTTTAGAAAAGGTAGAGGATGTGTTGACCAAATTTTCACTCTTAGGTTAATAATTGAGAAGTGCCTAAGTTTTCAAACACCTTTGGTCCTCAGTTTTACAGATTATGAGCAAGCGTTCGATTCTGTTGATAGAGGAGCTTTAGTAAAGGTTTTTTCCTTGTATGGTATACCACACAAATACATTAAAGTGATTAGTGCTACGTGTAAGAAAAACCTTGCTGCGGTTGTGGTAGGAAATTAGAAAGACGGCTGGTTTTGTATTGAACCAGGAGTTAAATTGTGTTGTGCTCTTTTACACTTTTTATGGATTATTTTGATGGTCTTCGTCTTAGGGAACATGGTAAAGACAATGGCAGACCACGGAATCAAGTAGAAATGGAAACGTCTCTTGGACTTGGATTATGCTGTTGATTTAAGCATCCTAGAGGAAGGTGTGAGCAAAATGAATGAAGTTTTAGAGGTTTTGCGAGTTCAGGGTGCTAGAATTGGTTTGAAAATTAATGTTAGGAAGACTAAGTCACTAAGGTTAGGAATAAGTGAAGATGAAAAGGTGACGTTGGGTAATGAAAAGATTGATCAGGTGGGCAGCTTCACTTACCTTGGTAGTATTATTAGTAAAGATGGTGGGAGCAGTGAAGATGTTAAAAATAGTAAAGCCAAGGCTCAGGGTGTTTTTTCACAGTTAAAAAAAGTCTGGAAGAATAGGAAGATAAGTCTGCAAACCAAGATTAGAATCTTAGAAGCTACAGTGATGACAGTGGTCAAATATGGCTCTGAAGCATGGACGCTCCAAAAAGCGGATGAAGATTTGCTAGATGTTTTCCAGAGAAATTGCTTAAGGATTGTTCTGGGTACCCGGCTGACTGACCGAATTTCAAACAATAGGCTATACGAAAAATGTGGTTCAATACCGCTTTCTAGGTCTATAATGAAAGAAATGTTGAGGTGGTTAGGGCATGTTGTGCGGATGAAGGATGACAGACTGCCTAAGATTGTTCTTTTCGGCCAACCATCTAGGGCTAAACGGAAAGCACGTCGTCCCCGTCTGGGGTGGGAGGACGTCATAAAGAAAGATTTAAAGGAAATGGGAACTTCGTGGGCGTGTGTAAAAAGGGAGGCTTTGAATAGATTGGGGTGGAGGAGGAGCGTGCGTAGCTGTGTTGGCCTCAGGCGGCTTGGTGCTGCGATGAGTTGTTAGTAGTAGTAGTAGTTTTTTATACTCGTGTTTTTTGAATTCCGTTGCTAATAATTTTTCCTTTAGGAAGACAATGAATTTAGTCAATGGTTGAATGATAAAAAATAAAACAAACCTCTTTTATCCCTCGAAAAATCCCAGACAAGCTTTTGAAATGCCCAGCTGAAAACGTAGGAGTCATTTTGTAAAACTGAAAATGTTAAGTTCTGTTTCTCTTGAGTGCCCGTCCATGTTCTAATGACGTTAATGCCGTGATGAGGGCTAGCCTATAAATACAAATTTAAATACAAGTTCTTTAATTTTAATATAAGAAAAGAGAAAAAAAATGGGATTAAATTAGATGCTTCTTCGATTAGGAAGTTAAAATGTAAAATAGCATCACAGGATTGGTCACTTCTTAATAACTATGAAGATCCTAGCTATCAAATGAACAAATGGTATGGTCGGTTAAATTCACTGCTCTGTTCAAGTTGCTCTAATAACCAGTGGAGAAAAGATGAACCAAATAAGCCGTGGATAACGAAAAGCCTTCTAAAGTGTATAAATAGAAGGCAAGATTTATGTCAAGAGAAAACACTGAGCCCAAATACATTTAATGAAGGGTTCTATAGACGATATAATAATGCTCTGAATAAGCTTCTCAGAAAATGAAAGCGGGATTAATATCAAGCTGCATTTAAGAAAAGCGAAGGTGATTGTGCGAAAACATGGAAAATAATTAAGTCAATAATTGACGAGAAAGGGAATGTATTACCTGAACAAGATGACCCAAGGAATTTGGCAAATAGTATGGCGGAACATTTTGTGAATATTGGGTTGGATCGAGAAGAATGACTAAACGAGATGTACTGGATTGTGAACCTTTCAAAGTATACCTTCCCCCAGAGAGTGAAGTAACCCTTTGGCTGAGTAAAGTTAAAGATTCCGAAGTTGAAAAAGTAATTAATGAAATAAAAATATCGGCCTCCAGTGCTGATTTCTGGTCACTTACTGTTATTAAATAAGCGTTGCCGGAATTACTTCCAAAGTTTGTTGAGATTGTTAATAGTTGTTTCAGGGTTGGTGTTTTCCCATCTTGTTTTAAAATAGCTAAGGTAAAACTATTTACAAAGGTAAAAAGGTATACACAGAATTATTTCAGTTATCGGCCGCTTTCCCTATTGCTTGTCCTTTCTCGAACAATGGAGAAGTTGCTGTATTATAGGTTGAATTCTTTTTTATGTAAGAATGATTTTTTTTAGTAATCAATTTGGATTCTGTGAGGCTAATTCGACGGAGCATGCTCTTCAGTTGTGACAACAGTGAACGATGGATTAGATGGTCACATGAAAGTTGCTACATTATTTTTAGATATACGGAAAGCTTTCGATACCGTTGACCACCATATTTTATTAGGGAAGCTCAGGAATTGTGGTATCTGTGGTAATGTGATTAAGTTATTTAAATCTTATCTAGCAGATAGGTCAATATTTATGGAAATAGGAGGTAACGTTACCCAATCCAGTGCGGTGTTCCTCAAGGATCTCCGCTCGGTCCACTTTTGTTCACTTTTTATATTAACGACCTACGCAAAGCAGTGTCTGGCCTGTGAGAATGTGGGATAATCATCATAACCTGACTAAATTGTAAAAACAGCAAAGTATGACTTTTTGAGTAATTATAAAGGAAACGAAGCATTAACTTTCTTTGTGTAAGGAAACAACATTATATTTGAATAAGAATACCTTTGATCCATCAAGGGCCATAAAATGCAAATACCGAACCTCCGTTTCAAACTCAAGGGGTCAACGGCAAGAAGTATTACGCGACTTGTATCGCATGACAAAAACAGAATTTTAATAGAGAAAGCGGAAACTAATCTTTTGAACAAAGAACTATTATCAGGATTACATCAAACTGGTTTCTGGCCAATGAGAGGAAAGAAGAACAAAATAAGACAGAACTTAAAATAGGGATTCAAGAACGAAAACAGGGTAGTCTTTTTTTGGATCAAACAAAGAGTAAGTGTTTTACTTGGTATTTACAATAAACTACCACTGTCTGTCTGAATTCCCCTTGGAGACAAAAGTTTGAAGATAAAATTAAAATAAGAAGTAAACCTCTAAAGATTTCTGTCATTTGGAGATAACTTTAATAGGTATATGGGAGAAAATAATAACAACTAGTGCTGAAATCCAGATTCAATATAAAATAGGTGATTTTGGGCTTAATTAGTATTTCCGCGTAGACAAGACTTGAGCTATTTGGAGAAATCAGCATTTTAAGGTTAAAATAAGCTAAATTAGATTTCTTCTCAGAAATTTCAGCTTTGAATATCTGACGGTTCAAAGAGGAAAGGAACCTTAACCAAAAAGACAAAGCTAGGACAGCCATTTGTGCTACCCCTTTTCAGCCTAGAGTCCCTTGAGGCTTAGCTTGACTTTATACGGACCTTATATCCAAAAAATGGAATTATCGGACAATAACATTACTTACCCCCCCCCCTCCTTTGTGCAATCTTCAGACGTTTATACGAAGAAGAAAACTGTTCCCTTTTTAACCATACTGTCATTTCGTTAACCCCGTACTGCACGTTTATACAAATGTTACATTAATGTTTAAACAGGTAGGTTAGGGGAAAAGGGAACAGTATTGTCAGCGTAAGGATTTCCAAACCTTTATGTCCAGATATTTTCGATTAAATTTTCCCTGCTAAAGTTAAAGCTTAATAAAGGTCTAAGCAATACACAGCCCTTTTCAAGAAAAAATAAGAGAATCTCTTGGTTTAGGTTAATGAAAATTGAATTAAAAGCAAGTACGGTTATTCTTAGCTTAGCTCAACAATAGCTTGAACTAAAGGATTTTAATAATCCAGAACTCAAGCCTTGACTAGCTGTTCAAGTTTAACCTTTTTAAGTAGAAACATTCGTTAGCCATGGAATGACTTAATAGTTGCATTTTTGGTAGCCATGGTGGATTGAACAAGTAGATCATTAAACCTTGGACCTAGAAAAGGTTTGGAAATAATTAACATAATAAGAACCAGAATATTTCTCCTTTCTTCTTCTTTAGTAAATAAATTCAGTTATCACTGAATTCTGAGTACCGATTTCTTACCCAACGCCTCAGTTTGTATCACGCTACCAAATTTATTGGCCCTGTTAGTAAGGGGAAAATTTACAACTGGTCGCAGAGGTACTCAGGTTCGGTATAACTGGTCACAGCGGTACTCAGGTTTGGTACAACTGGTCGCAGCGGTACTCAAGTTCGGTGCAACTTTCGTTTAAGTGAGGGAGGATTAATTAAATTTATAAAATTTGGTAAAATTTAGTCCTCTGTTCCTCACAAGAAAGTGTATGTTCAGTTTTCCAAACCTATCCAAGACAGAAAAGTTTGAAAAAGTGTTCATTAAAGAAATTTTTAACCTTAAAGGGAAGTTTAGACAGCCTTTTATCTTCCTAAAATTCTTTCTTTCTTCTCCTTTTCTTTCTCTTTGCTACAAGTTCTAGTGTCCGTATCATCTGTAGCTTGCTTAAATCTTTTTTAACACTAGTGTCATAGTTAAATCATCTTCAAAAGAGTAAGCATACTATTAGCCTTGAGGGTTAATTTAAATCGAGATATTGAGCTAATTCTTATGCAATTTATAAACTAACTCATTTTAGTAGTTTTAAACAATTTAAAGGTTCAAAACGTTTCCCACATTAAGAGTTTATAAGGATAGAACAATCATGAGTTCAAATGAAAACAAAATCAAAGAGTTAGAAATTGCACTACAACAAGCGCAGTCTAGAATAAAAGCTCTAGAAGCACAATATAGATATGCCACAGTCACAAGTGGGCTTCAAAACCTACTTGTGGAGCAAGTTTCTCCCATCCCGTTACTGACATACCCAAATTAAATCCATTCATGGATTTCCACCCTTAAAAAAATAAAAAGGAGTTAAAAACTTGTAAAACCAGGCTAGTGGGAACAGAAACAGGCTAGTGGGAACAGAAACAGGCTATAGGGAACCGACACAGGCTAGTGGGAACAGAAACAGAGTAGTGGGAACAGAAACAGGCTAGTGGGAACAGAAACAGGCTAGTGGGAACAGAAACAGGCTAGTGGGAACAGAAACCGGCTAGTGGGAACAGAAACAGGCTAGTGGGAACAGAAACAGGCTAGTGGGAACAGAATCAGGCTAGTGGGAACTGAAACAGGAGTCACTAGTACGGACAAGACTAGGACTATGAAGGTCACTAGCACGGAAAGACTAGGACTATGAAACAGGAGTCACTAGCACAGACAAGACTAGGACTATGAAGGTCACTAGCACGGAAAGACTAGGACTAGGAAACAGGAATCACTAGCACGGATAATTGAGAGGAGTTTTGTTCTGAAGATGAATGAGTATCTATTCTCGTTCAAGAGGTATTTGTCAGCCGACAAATATGTATAAAAAAGAAAAGAAAAAAAGAGTCATTCAAGAAAGTTCATCAAAAAAATTATTCTTATAGGGACCCTATCTAGCGTTACCGGAATTATATAAAAACGTCTTTTTGTTACACCAGTTGAAAACTTATAAACGACGGTTAGTAAATATAAGACAAATTAAAAAGATAAACAAGGAAGTGATAAGAAGTTCAATCCAAACAAAAAAATTAATAAAGAAAATAGAGACAGTAATCTTTTCTACTTCCCAAGCACAAAATAAAAGTTTCCAATTCATTATCACAGATCTGGCAGACATGATAAGGACAATTTTCTAAATTAAAAACTCCCTACCAATAGGTTATAGAATATCGGTTAATTATAGGCGTTACGGCTTACTGGAACTTTATAAATCGACTAACTGCAATGTGGCGACACAGCAATTGAAATTGTTGGTTATTTGTGATTTCTCAATATCAAATAAACACGATGGATTCAGAATGTTCGAAATGTTCAGCATTCCGTTCCCAGTGTCAAACAATTCGTATTACTTTCAAATAGAATACGATTTCAAATTTTTTGGGTTAAGTAAAGATCAAACGCGATATTTTTTTTAGAAAATGACAATATAGAAAAAGGATGTAATTCAAAGAGTATACCACTATTGTGCAACCACAAAATTATTATTAGAAGCGCACAAATGAACTCCTGCAGTTTAGCAAACTATATGGATAATAATGCATTAATTAATAAAGAGTGTCAAACCAAAATTATAAAGGAAAATAAAATATTAATCCAAAGATTTTGGAAGGGAAAAGTATATAATCACATATCCTTTCAAAGGAGAAGTAAGAATACATTCCGAAAGCAAAACAAAAAAAATACTAAATTCAAATCTCGATACCAAAATTGCAAGAAGAATGTTCTTTAACTGCAGAAACATCTCATCTAAACAGAAGGCTTGGGGGACAAATTACAAGAGAAATGGCACCTTTAAACATATCAAAAATTAGCCTACACTGGAACCTCTCCATAGCTGATATAAAAAATGAATGGAGCAAAAAATTTGAAGATTTAATCTCTATATATTTCCAGAACACCTCCAAGGTGCAGATTGTCATAGCTGAGTTAAGAAAAATGCATATTTCCTTAAAGGACGAAAAAGAAAGGAAAACGGCTAGCTACTGGAAATTTTTTCTCAATACCTTTAATCTATTTTTATCTTTATTAGGACTAGTATCTATAGGAATAATATTCAAAACGTTGAAAAAACTATGGTTAGACTATAGGAAACAAAAGTCTCAAGGATTTCACGTAAATGTAGAACAGGAAGAAATTGAACTAAATTGATTATTTGCAAAGTTATTATTACATTAAGAAAAATAACTGTACTAAGAATTTTAAGTCTGGGAGTCGCTGAGAATGTGGGAAAACAATCATAAGCAGACTAAATTGTAAAAATAGCAAAGTATGGCTTTTTGAGTAGTTATAAAGGAAACGAAGCATTAATTTTCTTTGAGTAAGGAAACAACATTACATTTCAATAAGAATACCTTTGATCCATCAAGGGCCATAAAATGCAAATACCAGACCTCCGTTTCAAACTCAAGGGGTCAATGGCAAGAAGCATTACGCGACTTGTATCACATGACAAAAACAGGATTTTAAAGCGGAAACTAATCTTTTGAACAAAAAACTATTATTGGGATTACATCAAACTGGTCTCTGGCCAATGAGAGGAAAGAAGAACAAAATAAGAGAGAACTTAAAATAGGGATTCAAGAACGAAAACAGGGTAGTCTTTTTTGGATCAAACAAAGAGCAAGTGTTTTACTTTGTAATTACGATAAACTACCACTGTCTGTCTAAATTCTCCTTGGAGACACAAGTTTGAAGATAAAAATTATAAAAAGAGGTAAATCTTTAAGGAGTTTTTGTCATTTTGGGGTAACTTTAATAGGTATATGGGAGAAAATAATGACAACTAGTGCCGAAATCCACATTTACTATAAAATAGGTGATTTTGGGTTTAAGTAGTATTTCCGCTTAGACAAGGCTTGAGCTATTTGGAGAAACAGCATTTTAAGGTTAAAATAAGCTAAATTAAATTTCTTCCCAGAAATTTAAGCTTGGAATAACTGAGGGTTCAAAGAGGGAAGGAACCTTAACCAAGAAGAGAAGGCTAGGAGAGCCTTTTGTGCGTCCCCTTGTCCGACTAGTGCCGCTTGAGGCTGAGCTTGAAGTTATACACACCTTCCATCCGGACTACGTAATCATCGTAAACTCACATTAATTACCCCTCCCCCCCTTTGTGAAATCTTAAGAAATTTATAAGAATAAGAAAACCCTTCCCCTTTTAACCACTCTGTCCTCTTGTTTAACCCGTACTGCACGCTTATACAAAGGTTACCTGAATTTTTAAACAGGTAGGTTAGGGGACAAGGAGACAATATTGTCAGCGTAAGAATTTCCAAACCTTTATGTCCAGATGTTTTCACTTAAGTTTTCCCTGCTAAAGTTAAAGCTCAATAAAGGTTCAAGCAATACACAGCCCTTTTCAAAAAATAATAAGAAAATCTCATGGTTTAGGTCTCTGAAAATTTGAGTTAAAAACAAGTACGGGTATTCTTAGCTTAGCTCAACAATAGCTTGAACTAAAGGATTTTTATAATCTAGAACTCAAGCCTTGACTAGCTGTTCAAGTGTAACCTTTTTAAGTAGAAACATTCGTTAGCCTAGGATTAACTTAATCTTTTTCTTTTCGGTAAACATTGGTGGATTGTACAAGTAGATCATTAGACCTTAGACCTAGAAAAGGTTTGGAAATATTCAACATAATCAGAATTAGAATATTTTTCCTTTTATCTTCTTTTGTAAATAAAATCAGTTGTCACTGAATTCTGAGTACCGATTTCTTACCCAACGCCTCAGTTTGTATCACGCTACCAAATTTATTAGCCCTGTGAGTAAGGGGCAATCTTACAGGCCTAACAAATGACCTGAGTTCAGATTTTAGAGGCCCAAAGAAGGTCCTTGTACTGTTCGCAGATGACACAAATCTCACGATTATTGCTCCTAGGGAGCAAGAGTTGGTCGGATTGTTAGAAGGTTACGTGCATAATATTGAACGATGGATGACAACGAACACACTGGCTATCAATTTTAATAAATCTAACTGGATTATTTATGGGAGATCTAAGAATTACTATCCTTGGTTAACAACCATGAGTGCTGGTCCGTCCCAGATATCTCGGAAAAGTACGGTGAAATACATGGCAGTCATTCTGGATGAGACCCTCTCATTTGTAGATCACATGCAGTGTGTATCTTCTAAAGTGGCCCATAATGTTGGAATGATGCGTAAATTAGAGCATTTCTTTCCTGTTAGAATACTGCGTCTTATTTATTCTTCGTTGGTGCACCCCTGTTTACTTTACTGTTATTCAGTGTGGTCGTCCACATTCATTGCACATCTTAGGCAGTTATGTGTTCTCCAGAATTGGGCTATCCGGATTCTTTCTCCTAATAATTCTTGTTTTTCGGTAAGGGATCTGTATAAGAGTTTAAATATACTACCGATTTCTGGTCTATTTGAGTTCTATAGAGCAGAGTTAATGTTCGATATTTTGAATAATGTAGCACCGGCAGGGCATAATATCTTTTGTTCCGTTTCTGAACGTCATCAATATGGTACTTGTTACACAGGTATGATTCAACGACCAAGGGAACCATCGACTCGGTCAGGCTTCTCGCTCAGACACCAGCTTCCGTTAACATGGGAAAGACTACCAGGTGAGATTCTTGACCAGACGGTTAGACTCGATTTCCGTAAGCTGCTAAGGGGCCAATGTGTTGGTTGTTATACTTTTGATTAATGTGTTTGTTTTTTTTTGCTTTTGTTTTTTTACCTCAAACAGTGCCAAAAAGTATGAAAATGGGTAGTGATTATTAATGGTACCCGTCGGGGAATTGAGTGATTAAGAGGAGTCTCGTCTTTTTTTTGTTTGTTTTTTGTTTAAAAGATGTGAGGATGTTAAGCTGAAAGGAGATAGTGCCTAAAAAGTCTGGATGACCAGGCTTCTGGAAGTTTGTAATTATTTATGTAAATAAAGTGATTTCTCTTTAAAAGAAAAAAAATGGCAAGCTTTTGAGTTCTTTTGTTCTTTGTATTTTTTTTGAGCTTATGACGGCTGATGGTGCATTTCGAAGCTTTTACAAAAGCCAGTTGAATAGCAACCCTTCAGGTTGTTTTGGTTGTTTTTTATGATGAATATTTTGAGTTTTTTCATCTGGACATATACCAGTTGAAGTTTTACTTTGGTTATGGTGTTATTAAGTTGTTTTTTTTTTAATAAGACCCTCATTAAAATTACAATTAATATTTTGAAAAAAATTTCTTTCGAAATATACGGAGGGCACAAATATTTTTCTGTTAATGTGTTTCTTTACCATTACAGATTACAGTGCAAACTAGTAAGCTAAAAAAAACTAACAAGACAATTGAGGCATTCAAATATTCGAAAGGTTGTCTACTTTGCAATGGTGGAAACAAGAATGCTTGAAGGGGAGGGAAGGGGTTCGAGCATGCATATTAAGCATAAATGTGTGCTTTATCCTATTTTGAGCCAATTAGTGGAAGAGTGTTAAGGAGGAACGCGGAAGGTCACCCTTAAATACCCAATTTATCATAAAAAGGGGATGCTATTGCCAGAAGGTAGTCAAAATTGAACAATGTCTTGCAATTTCAAGCTGTCACATCTAGTCCAAAATCAGAGGCAGTGTGGCAGTACTGTCTAAATAAAGAGTGATATGGTTTTTTTTCTCTAGGCCACTTCGTATGCAAGGTTGTTCTTAGAAACTTTGGAAGGGGCCCATTTAATAGGAAATAGAACGTTTTATTGTCCTCATTAAGACCCGGAAATGATTGGAGGGCAAGCAACCATACTTACATGCCGTTTATGCTACCCTTTCCCCCTTAACACCCATAAGATCCGACCAAAATTTTCGGGATGGCCCTTATGTTTAAAATAATCAAAAGATTCAATAAATATGGTACCACTGATAACTTGACCCCAACAACCGCATGGGGCAATGATCATTAAACCTGCAAGCTGTCCGTTATTTAAATATTGGTTCTTTAACGGAAAAAGAGAGCTTGTTTGATCCTGGGTCTTTGAACAGCTTAAAAATTTCAGGGGCCGTTTCTGGGTCAAAATGGAAATTTTTTTGTGTAGAGGTGGAGAGAGGGGAGGAGAAGATGGCCCAATAATAGGCCACTGACTCCTTTTCTCTGGTTAGTTGTTTCCTGAGAGAGCTCTTACAGATCGCTAGTTATACCAAGATTCCCAGTGTCCTCCAAGAGCATACTTTGGGAACAATATGTGAACTGAGTAAATCAAAAGGCTCTATTGCACCAGATTTGACATTATATTCAGAGTATCTTGGACAGGCTTAAGGCATCGAGTTGAAACTTTGAGAGAGTATTGGAGCGTATAAGAGTCAAATGTATTTGTAACTTTGACTTGGGGAAGGAGCAAAGATAAATCAAAAGACACTATGTGTATTAAGATCATTGAAATAGCATCTCCTCAATTTCTTGAAAGCAATTTGGAGGATAGGGCTTTAAATGTCAGGTACTGCTGGAGAAAAGAACAGGAGAAGGGTTGGTTCATTGAAATTTTAACTTAGTTTTGGGGAGGGAAGTTCTGTGTCTCCATTCTATACATAAGTAACATTTTTGCGCTATAAACATCTATGCGACCAGTGTTACTTTAGCTTGGTTAAGCAGCAAGATGGACAAAAAGGTACTATATGCTGCCGAGTTGTTAGTAGTGAGAGGGTTCCAAGCGGCAGCGCACACATCACTGTCATTAAAGGTTTGTCCTAGACCACAAATCCTAAAAACGCAGACTTTGTAAATAAATTTCTTTTAATAAAAAAACAGAAAAAAGCACTTAAAACTTGACAAATGGATAAAACAAAACATGCGTGAAAAGAAGAAAGGTATGAGTCCTAGAAGGGTAATTCCAGGGAGGGGGGTTGATATTAGAGTTAAATTCTTAGGCACTATTGAGGTATTTCTGAGAGTCCTTAATGAAAATACAGCTTATTTTAAGCCAAGACTATGAATATTTCACACCACCGTGACAATATGCGACTGCCCCCCTAGCAATCATTTCCAGACTGGCAGGGATTGATATTAGAGGCAAATTTAGAGCCTTATTGAGGTATTTCTGAGATCTAATAATGAAAATGCCACGTTTTCTTTGAGCTAAGCTTATTAACCCCACCATGACAATACGCACATTTGAATAATATTTTCTCATCACCCCAAAAGACATTTTTCAGACATTTCTTGTAAAACACCACGCGTTAGATCCATTGATTAAAGTTTTTACAACTCATACATGATGCTCCAAAAAACATCCCCACGCCACTACGGTATTACGCATCTGTCCCTTACTATCCGTATGACACCCCCCTCATCAATCTTTTTTCTCAACCTTTTCTTTTCTAGGACATTTTCAACCTTTTTCTCTCAAAAATAAATTTTGTAATCTAAAATAAAAACTGTTTTTTTAACAGAGAGAACTCGGCATTTCATTCCTAGAACGTGACACTCAAGGCAAATCACGCCACAGTACCACACTAGTACAGCTCTGTGGTCCCCTGCGAGACCCGTCATCAACGTTCTAAGTGTCTTCTAGGGTTTGAACACCCTCAATGGTTATATTTTTTATTGCTATTATTTTTCGACAATTCTCTGCACTGTGCCACACTATTACTGCTCTGCGACACTCTTTGACATCACATCATTATTCCCAAGACAGTTTTCAGACATTTCTTGTCAATAATTATGCTTTAAACCCATTAATTCAAGTTTTTCCGCAAGCTAAGCCTTTCGTAATAACCGCCAAAAGACAAACCACCACCACGGCATTACGCGCCTACCCCATACCATCCACGTGGCATTGCACAGCGGAACTTGGCTTTTCTTTGCCAGAGCCTGATACTCCAAGCAATTCATGTCACAGTGCCACACTGTTACTGCTCTATGACATCCTGTGACAACTGTCATCAACATTTTAAGCGTCTTCTAGTGTTTTAACACCCTCGGTGGTTGTATTTTCTATTGCTATTATTTTCCTCGCCCTGTGCCACACTGTTACTAATCCGCGGCATCCTCTGACATCACATCATTATTCCTATGATAATTTTCAGACACTTCTTGTTAAAAATTATGCTTTCAACCAATTGATTCAAGTTTTTTCGAAAGCCAAAAATTTCATAACAGCCTCCAAAAGACACTCTGCCACCACGGTATTACGTGCCGGCCCCCTACCATCCACTTGGCATTGAACAGCGGGGCTTGGCATTTCATAACCAGAACGTGATACTCTAAGCATTACATGCCACAGTGCAAAACTATTATTGCTATGCGGTATCCTCTATGGCACCCTTTGACACCCACACATAATTCATCATTCCTAAGACATTTTCAGACGTTTAATGTTAAAAATTACAAATTCAATTCAAGGATTCAAGTTTTAGCAAACCAGGCCTATCACTACACTCCCCAAAATACTCAACACCATGATGCTATTCCGTGGCTGGTAAATTTAAGCCCTATTAAGAGGTATTTTTCAGATTTTTTAACGAAAATACCCCATTTCTTTGAGTCAAAACTGTTAATATTTCACACCATCGTGCCACACTATTACAGTCCCTCTGCCAGCATTTTTCGGTGTTGTTTCATGGTTTATCTTGCCTGTCTTACCTCAGTTGATATTTCGAAGTGCATTTTAGAAAGTTTTTTTTCGTTAGAAACCTATAACTGAGGATGTTTTTATACTTTTGTCATTTTGGAAGTTCCTCGTTTGAAACGTGTGACTGTTTTTTAGTGTTATTTCATGGTTTATCTTGTCAGTGTTACCTCTGTTAGTATTTTCAAAGTACATTTTAGAAGTTTCTCGTTTGAAACATACGACTCGGGAAGTTTTTGTAGTATAGTGTCGTGCTTTATCTTGTCTATGTTACCTCTGTTGACGTTTTCAAAGTACATTTTGGAAGTTTTTTGTTGAAACGTATGACTGAAGATATTTTTGTAGTGTTGTGTTGTGGATTATTTGTCTCTGTTACCTCAGTTGATGTTTCAAAATGGATTTTGAAGAGTTTCTCGTTTGAAATGTGTGTCTCAGAATTTTTTTAGTGTTATTCTGTGGTTTATCTTGTCAGTAGTAGCTCTCTTGATTTTTTCAAAGTGCGTTTTGGAATTTTCTGGTTGAAACGAATGATTCAGGATGTTTTTGTAGTATTGTTTTGTGATATATCTTCTCTGTGTTACCTCATTTGATGTTTCCCAAGTGTATTTTGGAAGTTTTTTCGTTTGAGACGTATGACTCAGAGTGTTTTTTGTGAAGTTATCTCGTGGTTTATCTTGTCTGTGTTACCTCAGTTGAAGTTCTAAAGTGCGTTTTGGAAGTTTTTCGTTTGAAAAATTCAAAATGCACTTTGAAAACGTCAACAGAGGTAACACAAAAAGATAAACGACGACACAACAATACAACAATACCTTGAGGCATACGTTTCAAACGAGAAACTCCCCAAACACATTTTCAAAACATTAACAGAGATAACACAGACAAGATAAACCACGATTCAACACTCTAAAAACATCCTGAGTTTTACGTTTCAGTAGAAAAAGTTCCAAAATGCACTTTGAAGCATCAACTGAGATAACTCAGACATAATAAACCACGACACAACACTACAAAAAGCATTTCGAGTCATACGTTTCAAACAAAAAAAACTTCCAAAAAGCACTTTGAAAACATCAATTGCGGTAACACAGAGAAGATATACCACGACGTAACACTACAAAAACATCCTCACTCATATGTTTCAAAGGAGAAACTTCCAAAATGCACCCTGAAAATATCAAGAGAGGCAACACTGACAAGATAAACCACGACACAACACTACGAAAACATCCTGAGTCACACATTTTAAACGAGAAACTTTAAAATCTACTTCGAAACATTAACTGAGGTAACACAGACAATATAAAGCACGGCAAAGCACTATAAGAAGATCCTGAGTCATATTTTTCAAACGAAAAAAAAACTTCCAAAATGCACTTCAAAAGCATCAACTGGGGTAACAATGACAAGATAAACTACGATACAACACTACTAAAAACATTTTGAGCCATATGTTTCAAACGAGAAAGTTCCAAAATGCATTTTGAAACATAAACTGAGGTAACATAGATAAAATAAACCACGACACAACACTACAAAAATATCGTGAGTCATATGTTTCGACTAAAAATTTCCGAAATTTACTTTGAAAACATCAACAGGTGTAACATAGACAAGATAAAGCACAACAATACACTATAAAAACTCCCCGAGTCATATGTTTCAAACGAGAAACTTCCAAAATGCATATTTGAAAGCAGTAACAGAGGTAAAACTGACAAGATAATCCATGACACAACACTACAAAAAATCCTAAGTCATACGTTTAAAACGAGAAACTTCCAAAATAACAACACTATAAAAACAATCTAAGTCAAAGGTTTCAAACGAAAAAAAACCTTCCACAATACACTTTGAAACATCAACTGAGGTAACACAGGCAAGATAAACTAAGACACAAAACTACAATATGCTGGCAGAGGGCCTGTAATAGTGTGGCACGATGGGGTGAAATATTCATAGTCTTGGCACAAAGAAATGGGGCATTTCCATTAAAATCTCTCAGAAATACCTCTTAAGAGGGCTTAAATTTACCAGCCGCGTAATGCCGTGATGGCTTAGATTGTTTTGGGGAGCGTCGTGATAGGCCTGGTTTGCGAAAACTTTAATCATCAGACTGAATAAGTAATTTTCAACATGAAACATAATAGAATGATGAATGAGGTGTCAAAGGGTGCTGCATAGCAGTAATAGTGTGGCACTATAGCATGAATTGCTTGGAGTATCACGTTCTAGTAATGAAATGCCAAGTTCCACTGCTCCACTGTTTTTTGCGTGTAAATCCGTGGTGGAGGGATATGTTTGGAGGCTATTGTGCCATGGCTTGCGCAAGAATTTGAATCAATGGGTTGAAAGCATAAGTTTTATCGAAAAATGTCTGAAAATGTCTTAGGAATAATAATGTGATGTCCAAGGGTGCTGCAGAGCAGTAATCGTGTGGCACAGGGCTGGGAATGGTTGAAAAATAATAGCAATGGAAAATATAACCATTGAGAGTGTTCAAGCGCTAGAAGACGCTAAGAATATTGATGGCAGTTGTCGCAAGGTGCCAGCGAGCAGTAATAGTGTGGCTCTGTGGCGTGAATTGCTTGGAGTATCCCGTTCTTGGAATGATATGCAAAGTTCCGCTTTTCAATGCCACGTGGACGGTGGGAAAGGCGTGTAATGCCGTGGTGATGGTGTGTCTTTTGGAGGTTATTATAAAAAGCTTGGCTTACAAAAAACTTGAATCAATGGGTTGAAAGCATAGTTTTTAACAAGAAATGCGTGAAAAATGTTTTAGAAATGATGATTGAATGTCAGAGGGTGCCACAGAGCAGTAATAGTATGGCACAGGGCTGGAAATAGTCAGAAAATAATAGCAATAGAAAATATTACAATTGAGAGTTTTTAAACACTAGAATACGCTTAAAATGTTGATGACAGGTGTCGCAAGGTGCCACAGAGCAGTAATAGTGTGGCGCTGTGGCCTGAATTTCTCGGGGTATCAAGTTCTGGTAATGAAATGCCAAGTTCAGGTGTTCAATGCCACGTGGATGGTAAAGAGCAGGTGTGTAATGCCTCGGTGGCGGAGAGTCTTTTGGAGGTTATTATGAAAGGCTTGGCTTGCAAAAAAAATGAATCAATGGGTTAAAAGCATAATTTTTAACAAAAAAGTTTGAAAAGTGTCTTATAAATAATTATGTGATGTCAGAGGGTGCTGCAGAGCAGTCTTAGTCTGGTACAGGGCTGGAAATTGTCTGAAAATAATAGTAATAGAAAATATAAATATTGAGGGCGTTCAAACGCAAGAAGACGCTCAAAATGTTGATGACGTGTTTCGCAGGGAGCCACAGAGCAGTAATAGTGTGGTACTGTGGCGTGGAGTATCACGCCTGGCGATGTATCACGTAATTGCCTGGAGTATCACGTTCTAGCGATGAAATAATGAGTGTTCACTCTTCAAATAAAAACAGTGTTTATTTTAGATAAGAGAATTAATATTTGAGAAAAGAAGGTTGAAAATATCATAGGGCTGATGAAGTGGTGCCATGCGGATGGTAGGTGGCAGGTGCGTAATGCTGTGGTGGTGTGAGGGTGTTTTGTGGAATATCATGAATGTGTTGCGAAAACTTGAATCAATGGATCTAGTGCATGATGTTTTACAAAAATCTCTGGAAAAATGTCTTTGGGGGTGATGAGCAAATATTATTCAAATGCGCAAATTGTCATGGTGGGGTGAATATTCATAAGCTTAGCTAAAAAAATGTTTTCATTCATAGCTCTCACAAATACCTCAATATGGCTCTAAATTTGCCTCTAATATCAACCCTGCCCGTTTGGAAATCATTGCTAGGGACTGTATTTTTGTTAAGGGCTCTTGGAAATACCTCAATAGGTATTCCGAGGGAGGGTAGAGGGTAACCTCTACCCTCCCTCCCTGGAATTGCCCAGCCACAATTCATACCTTTCTTCTATTCACGCATGTTTTTCTTTTTCCCATTTGTCGTGTTTTTAAGTGTTTTTTTCTATTTCTATTAATATAAATTTTATTTACAAAGTCTGTATTTTTATGATTTGTTGTTTAGGACGAATCTTCAATACCTAAGTGTTTACATAATTTAAGCATCTTGTAGTCCCCTTTTGCCTTTGTTAGTAAAAATATATTAAGAACAATCCACAATATTATCTGGTATCATTTTCTAAAAAAAACATCGAAAACAATAGAGTATAAAAATAGAATTTTCCCTTTGTGCGTTTTGCTTCATCCATGGTACACCTGTTCGCGAAAACATTCCATGTGCTGGGAACAGGACATGTTGACGAAAACCTGGGGGGTGTTTCTTGTGACATCATGGAAATCTCAAGTGTCGTGGAATAGATTATTTCTAGAATATATTAACTAGACCAAAATACTGGGAACAGCAGGCTAGTCCTGGCGCTTGGAGCGTTGTTCTATTGGATGGAGATTGACCTTTCAAGACCCGAAGAAAACAAAGAACTAAAGAAAAAATGGCTTGAAAGAAAGAAAAAAAAGAATAAAAATAAAAAAAGAAATGCTTTGAACGTTTCGGTGAAAAAAAATCCCAAAAAAGTATTATTGTGTTTGCAAGTGATATTGATGTTTGCACTGCCATTACGTTAGATTTGCGCTGTCATTACGCAACGTATACGCTGTCATTAAGTTATTCCTAATAAATCCATGTATGATGGCATCGCCTTTAATAAATCTAATAAGTCACACACGATGGTGTCATCCACATTACACCTGGAAACGGGGGTGTGTTGCGGGAATCTTGCCAGCTCGCCGGTAGAAACAGGGATTGCATTGTACAGGTGCAATATCTTGAGTGACTAGTAGCTCCACGTATATATCCCCTATCTGACTTCCAGAAATCCTATGTTAATTCCCTATCTTACCATTTAAAATTCCATGGGAATCTTACCAGCTATGTAATGGGAATCCCGATACCTGTGTCATGGAAACCATAGGTGTGTTTCATAACGTAACAGGGCTATCGTGGAAATCCTATCAGGGGCAAGTCATTGGAATATTGCCGGGGATGTCGTGACGTAACAGGGCGTCGTGCGAATCCTCTGGGAATCTGCTATGAGTGTTATAGAGTCTGGAACCCTCTCACTACTGTTGTCAAAATGGCGTATATGCAATATCTAAGGAACGGCTTAGGGTGCTAAATTAATACTTTAAGCAACATTAAGGAGAGGAAGAGCAGATTTTTTTCAATTGTGGCTCGGGGAAAGGGTTGACCTATACCAAAAGACATTCCATACTTTAGGAAGAGCCTAAAAAACCAAATTTATAATCAGTATAGCCTGATCAAAAGCTGTTTTATTGGAACCAACCTTCACTAGTTTTTGGTTACTTCCTTTTGAGTTTCCACATTTTCCCATTCGAGTTGCCCACACGGTGAACCTTTTTAAGCATAGCAACGGTATTTTTTGGGATTTTTTGTTGTTTCTCCCACTTTACCCTAAACCCCAGTATCCCCCCCAGACCGAAGTTTCTTTCTCATCAAGCTGAAACGTTTCTTCCCCACCAAGCCTGCATAATTCAAGCATCAACAGAAACAGGTCAGTTTTCTTTAGTATGTTTTTACCTTTATGGTACAATATGGCTAATTTTTCAGTTTTTTACTCTCATTTTCATTTAATTTGGGAAAATTGGCTCCAACTTTGCCCCACCCCACCCCAGGATTTTGACACAATTACGCCACTGGTTTTGCGTTTACGTTGTTTGTCATTATATCAGGCATTATGTATTAATTAGCTATTTAGCGGTCTCATGTACTAGGGCAAAACAAGAGAAATAGTAGTCGTTATGCTGTATGGGTAGTTCCAGCAATTTGAGGCGCGTTTCAGAACTAATTTTCCTTAAAAATATCAAATTTTCCATAGCATAAAGACAATTCAAAAAAAGAAGATAACAAACAGATAACGAACAGAATTGATTTATCCTCAATATTTTTAGGGCAGAAGATATGTTCATGTTAGGTGCTGACACAGTTTGTGAACATATAAGTGGAAAATTTTTTTTTTATCCAATATTCTCGAAAGAAAGGTATAGTACTTAACATTAATGATAAGTGACTTCCCAATGGCACTTTTAGTGAATTAATCTGACGTTTACTTCCATTTAAATTTGTGATCAGAAAGAAGTTATATCAACAATATCACTTTCAATTGTTATTCGCTACTATTTATTTGATTTTTTGTTTGTTTTATAGTAGGAACCACATTCAAGTTTACCGTTGAAGAGTAGCTACAAACTAAAATGTTATTCCGAATTATCTGTCAAATTAAAGAGACTTATTATTTGTATTTTTGTGAAGTCCATACAGGCTTTATATAACCATAGTTTCTGTGCGTTGGATCTATATAATTTGTTGTTGAGTGAATGTGGAACAAACTAAGAGACGGATTAAACAATTTGTGGTAACGAACTGTAAGTAAGGAGCGGCCCGACATAATAGTAACCGAAACTCTAAAAAACAGAGTTTTGAAGCCAATTTTGGAATTTTGAACGGAATTTTGATTGGCTTATTATGCTGATTCCAAATATAAGAGTTTCATTAAGTTTAGCATTACCCTTCAAAGGCTAGAAACAAATTTATCTGATTTTTATGATAGGGGGAGGGGGAAGACACCCTAGAAGTAATATAATTTTAATTAAAATCACACCATCAGATTCAGCGTATCAAAGAACCCTACTATAGAAGTTTCAAGCTCCTATTGACCAAAATTTAGAATTTATCATTTTTGCCAGAAGAAAGATCAACGGGTGCGTGTTTATTTTTTTTATTTTTTATTTTTTTCAGGCATGGTCGTATTGACCCAATGGCCCTAGAGCTTCGGGAGAGGGTTCATTCAAACGGAAATGAAAAGTTCTAGTGTCCTTTTTAAGTGACCAAAAAATTGCAGGGCAACTAGGCCCTCTCCCACGTCACTTTTTTTTTCCAAAAAAAAATCGATCAAAATTTTTATATTTGCTATTTTGTTAAGCATAGTTGAAAGGCCCGATAACCATGTCCTTGGAGATAACATGATCTCCCAGAACCCCTGGGGTTGCGCATTGTTTTGGTGTAGTATTTGTTATTGGGAAGTATGTATACATTTTTCGGGTCGGGAGAGGAGGACAAATTTTCTGCTGCGGTGATTTTTCCCGGGGAGAATGCTCCATGGAGAGGGAAGTTTCTAGAGCGTGAACTATCTAGGAGAAATTTTACAGAAGGGGACTTTGCCAGAATAATTATACGAAATTTCTTCATTTATCTTGCTTTCTCTTTAACGATTCAATTTTAACCGTAGAGATGTTAAGGGTAAGTGTCCGGCGTAAATTTTTGCCTGGAAGGAATTGTCCAGAGGATATTTCCGTGGGTAGGAACATATTTCTGAGGATATCTTGGCGTTATTTAAATAAAAATAAGTAACATTTTTCAAAGTGCCGAAAAACTTTAGCGTTAAGAGTGAGGTTTTGAGGAGGGGGCAAGCCTCCTCATATACGTGATAATTTCTGTTTGTTTAAAGTTTTATTTTTACTCCTTACTTTCAGTTGAAAAAACTTGTTTTTTTTAATTTAATCAGATACAAAATTTCCAATTACCATGAAAGTGTGTATTCTCAGATTAAACTCATAATTCAGAGAATAAAATTGAATGAATACTGCTCACACAGTTTAGCAGTACAAAAAATAGATAAAGTACAATTGTGCTTAGCTACAAATTTACATAAAGGAAAATTATGTGCAACAGTAGCAAGCACCTATTCACATATCCATCACAACGATATAGATGTCTCTCTTCAAAATTCAAGAAGCTATGTCTCTCTTCAATAACCCAAAATTGTATGCTATGCGGTGCCCGGTCATAATAGCGCCATTCAAGAAAAGCTTATCCTTACGGAGAATCCTGGAAGCAGGATATTGGTGCATTATATTTGCCCTTTGGGCTAAGTAGGGCAGATTCCTGGCACTATTGATTTTTTGTACTTGTAATAGATAAATCATACTGAGAGTTACCTAGCGGCCAACTAGAGCTTGCATTAAAGATAAATGATGCGCGTGTGCCACTGAATTTTTTATATTTTCCATTGATTGTATAACTAATTAAAAACTTCAAAACATTAAAATCAAGCAAAGATTTATAATCTCTGTAACTAACGGCCTTCAGACAGGCCTCGAGCCGTCTCCCCAAAGCTCTTTTAGCAGAAAGGAGCTGGTTTGAACCCTCGTTAAATTTAAATCATGTAAGTATTTACAATTTGTATAATTCCCCCCCCCCTCTTATCTCTCAACTAAGACAATTAAAAAAGATTACCGTCATGAAAACAAATTCGCAATCATGTTTACATTTCGTTTCAAAAGTGAATGTAACAACACCAACAGGTCCTTGGTAAATTGTCCTTGGATTTACATTAAAGCCACCATCCAACTTTATAGAAAGTACAAGATAAACATCAGGTCGATGGCTTTGACTGGAATGTATAAAGTCCTTCTTTGTTTGCCAGGCGGGTGCTTTGCTACAACCAGAACCTGAAATAGAATTTATGAGAAAAATGAGAAATATTGCTGTAGCCTAATAAAGAACAGTACATAAACATGACTTTTTTCTGCTTGTTTTATACTTTAATTTGGCTCTTTAGTTTTCTTTGGAAAGCTTGATTTTTAATTTTTTTTTTCAGATTAACCCTTAAATAAGGTGTGTTGTCTTTTTCTTTCCGTCTTATTTTTTCTTCTTTGGGTAAGTTAGATCTTAACATTATTATTAATAGGATTAAAAATGGGTTGGCCAAGTCCGTTTGTTTGTACTTTTGTTGTCTGCGTTTCATTCGCTTAACGTTATCCTAATTGGGATTCTCATTATCTTTTCAGCAATTTTTCATCTATTATATCCAGCCATTGTAGTTTCAGAACTTATTTTACTTGGTCCTTTTATTTAGTTCTATGTTCCTCGCGTTTCATACCTGATTTCAATTAAATAAAGTAAGGAGCAACATTAAAATTTAAAATGAACAGAAATTATTCCCTATATGAAAGGGGCTGTCCCCTCCTCAACACCTCCCTCTTTACGTTAAAGTTTGACTCCGTCTCACAACAATAGGAAACTTTAGCGTAAAGAGCGGGGCGTTGAGGAAGGGACAGCCCCTATCATATACGGAATAATTTCTGTTCGTTTTAGGTTTTAATTTTGCTCCTTACTTTCAGTTAAAAAAACTTTTTTTATTATTTAATTTCTGAACGTTTTTGAATTAATACAGGTTTTGATTTTGGCTCATCGCACATGAATAATTCAAACAAAATTTGCATATTAATTTTACTTTTATTTGGTTAAATGGCTTTCTCGAAACCTCGAATACCATAAAGCAAAATGAACAAAATAACATAGATGAGATGTCAGTAGATGTATACAAGTGGACTATAAATAATATGTTTCAGATTATTTGAAAACCCGAGATTTTTTATCTCACTATACTGGAATCAGTTTTGTTAGATTCTAAGATTCCCATAATCCAAATCATAAATCAAAATCATCAACTAACCTTGCACCAAAAAGATATTGATTGAGAAATTTGAAATCATTTATTTCAGAGGCGCAAATCCCGAAGGAGGAGAAGGTGCTCGCTGGGGGCTAAAATCCAACACAAAAACTTTAAATAATTTTATAGGACGCTGGAGTTTTCTCTTATAGTATTTTTTTATTGTATTTATTATTGGGCTCAGTATTTATTTATTGGGATCAACTCATGAACATCTCCATCCCCTCAAAAAAAAGGATTTAAACTGTACGCCTAAATATTTTTTTTTACACTTTAAACATTTAACCAAGTTTTTGTTAAGTTCTGGTTTTTACGAGCATTTCAATTTCGTGTTTGATTTCTTCTTCTTTGTTTTGAGAACTAGTGTAATCGTAATCACACTGTCAACATTCATACTTTAAATTTGTAAAACTAGACCTTCAAAACTTATGCACTTGGATTCAATAACTGGAGGCATATCGCTATTCCATCTACTAAAAAACAGTCCAGTATTAGCTGCTGTGTTGCTGGGGCATTTCTTGCACGATCTATATCCATCTGAGTACCATCCTTTACGACAAAATTCGCATTCACCTGTAAGAGAATTCCTGATCATTACAAAGTAATGCCAAGGGCTAGTTTTTGTGGCATAATTTTGTCAAAATGATGGGGGGGGGGGGGGGCAAAGTTGGAGTCATTTTTCCCAAATCAAGCAAAAATGACAGTGAAAAATGAAAAACAGCTATAAAGTACCATAAAGGCAAAGATACACCAAAGAAAGCTGATTTGTTTCTCTGGATGCTTGAATTATGCAGAATTATCTTAATTTTGACAAGATTTTTTTTACAGAAACTAAATTTCAGCTAGTGGGGCAAACTGGGGTCTAAGGGAAAACAGGGGTCCGGAGGGGTCAATTACCCCCTTTTGCCCCGTAATGAATGAAACCCTTGGCTTGCTTGGGGCCCTGCCCCTTTCAGAAAAAAGGTAGAAATAAGAAAAATAAAAGTCAGAAAGAGAGAAGAAATATAATGTACATTTAAGAATTACATCCATAGATGTAGCCAGAAAAGGCCGCATTTCCAAACCCAAAATAATACAAGATGCATTTCTTAGGTTGAAGCGCGTGGGTTCAAAGGCAAAGTCACTCTAACAGTGACTTTAGGGGCAAGAGGGGTTCGTATTTGGATAACCAAGGGGCGTGGGATGTATAATAATTTTTCTCCACATTATTGGGAGGCAACTGTCCTCCTTGCACCCTCCCCTCCAAAAGACGCGTCTGAATACCTTAGGGGTGGGGTTCTTCAGGTCCATCTTCTTTGTCTCATTTAATTATTAATATATTGTCCTATAATTTTCATGGAGTTTGCCAGTTTCTTAGCTTCTTTTCAAATCTTGTACCTCCTCTTGAATAAATTCCTGCATACCAGTCTAAACATTGACTTAATCAAATCAAGAGTTAAACAACAATTATTAAGTTTACTCTGCTTTATTCTTATTTGTTTTTTTATTTGTGTAACGATAAATAAAGGTTCAAATAGGGATAAAATCCTTTTAATAGACAGTGTTAAATTTCACAAACAGTGATAAATTTCACAGAAATACTAGATATTTTGATATTTCGATAAATTTCACAAAAATTCTAGATAAATACTAGAAATATCTAGTAATTTTGTGAAATTTATCACTGTTTGTGAAATTTATCACTGTCTATTAAAATGATTTTATCCCTATTTGACCTTTTATTTATCGCCATGGAAAGGAAGTGTGGTCTCCGAAATTATCTACGTAATATTTTTGTAACAGGAAATAGTTACAGACAAAGTCACAATCTTTGTAGAAAGTTTATTCAACATAACGAATAACACAAAAAGAAAACAAAGTAAAATATTAAATATCCATATTAATTGTTCAGAATAACATGTAAGTAGGACATTAAGAATACAACATTACGAATACGAGAAAGAGTAAAATTCTGATGGAAGCATTTCACCATGGAGTGAAATTCTATGCTTTATTTAGATGTCTTTATAGAACGGTGGAGTTTTTTCTTATAGAATGCTGGAATTGGGCTAAATAAAGGTTAAACATGCACCATGGAGTGAAATTCTGGTGAAAGCGTTTCACCATAGAGTGAAATTCTGTATTTTATTTAGATGATTTTATAGGACGCTGGAGTTTTCCCTTATAGTATGCTGGAATTGGGCTTTATAAAGGTTAAACATGCACCATGGAGTGAAATTCTGATGAAAGCATTTCACCCTAGAGTGAAATTCTGTACTTTATTTAGATGATTTCATAGGACGCTGGGGTTTTCTTTTATAATATGCTGGAATTGGGTTTGAAAAAAGGTTAAACTTTCAACATAGAGTGAAATTCTGGTGAAAGCATTTCACCATAGAGTGGGATTCTGTACTGTATTGCGTATACATGATTAGTTAACTTTTCAAAAAACTAAAATGGTTGATCAAACAGTTCGTGGTAATTGGGTTTAAAAAAAGGTTAAACTTTTAACATAGAGTTAAATTCTAGTGAAAGCATTTCACCATAGAGTGGAATCATGGGCGCCCATATGGGAGGGGGGGCAGGGGGCTCCAGCCCCCCCCCCGGCTGAATGATGCTGCCTTTTTTTTATAATTTTGTTCTTAGTTTTATATTATATAGCATTAAAAGTGCCAATTAGATGAGGTTTGCCCCCCCCCCCCTGGAATTCAGCTTATGGGCGCCCATGAGTGGAATTCTGTACTGTATTGCGTATACATGATTAGTTAACTTTTCAAAAAATTAAAATGGTTGATAAGCATAAAAGATCATCTATGGAATAAGAATTCAATGCACTTAAGCAGGTGTTTTAAGACTTTTTTCTGGGTGAATTCTCGATGGCATGTCGTTTGACTAGTAAGTTAGTCTTGGTAAACTGTACCAGTGGTAAGATTTATGCTAAGTTTTAGCTTTTAGTTTCCTAAGGGTCGGACTAAGCACCAATTTTGATTTCAAGGTAATTATATTTTTAATACTCTTATTTAACTTTGTCTATTTAAGTGGTTTTAAAATCAAATCTTCAGAAATCACAAACCCTTTTCCAGATGCGGCATTCTTTTAATGAAATAGAGGTGGACATGTTCTTGGCATGATGTTTCAAAAGCGAAATTTGTTTGAACAAACATATGCATTGTTAGGATAAAATATGTAGATTTACTTTTCTGTCTTTGGTAAAGGCTTAATTTGGTAAAAAAGACTAAAAAGTTAATTTGATAAAAAAGCAAGTTACAAATTAAAAAAAAGACACAAAAAAAACTAAGAACCGTTTCATCTCCAAGTGTGCAAAAAAGTTTTTTTCCCTGGTTCTTGGAAAAACTAAAAATTTTAAACACCATAACTAAAAGTATGGTAAATTCATGGGACAGGGTGATGCAAACATACAGGCTTTTTATTTATCCCAGAGGAAATTACTTACGAGTTTTTAGCCGCTTTACGATATTATTCCTAATTTTTGGTCTTTGCCACTCTTCGTCCTACAGCTGATAACGACAAAAATTGAAGACATTAAATTTGTGGATACATTTTTGAGTTCGGGAAAAGGCCATAGAAACATGAATAATATTTATTAATTTGTGATAGGATCTACATGTGTAGCATGTTTAGATGGTTCAATCTTAAGTTAAATTTACTAATCTGCACTTTCTACCTAAATTTTGCTATGTAGTATGTCAAATATAATAAAATGAAATTACCACTTTCGGCACTGAATTCCATTCCTGGGTTGCATGGTGGACAATCTCTCTCTTGCTTTTCTGCGGGAAGCTGATTAGAGTCTACTAAATCATCACGGCAAATTTTAGGAGCAAGCCAGTTGAAACTAACTGTTGTCTAGAAGAGAACATTATGTGATTAATTGAAACTTTGATTGCAAGGAACTTTATCAATAAGGTGTCTAAAACCCTCAATAGAGAGAAATTCTAACCCTGTATTTAGCGATTTTTAATAGTTAAAATTTGTATTCCAATAAAATTCATCATCCCCGCAACAACTTAAACGGATTTTATTTAGCTGAGAAAGTGATAATGACTGTTTTTCTGGGGGTAATAATGGAGTTATCCTTACTGATTTACTACAAAAAGGAAACATTGTTGAGAAGATCGAAGAGAAAATACTTGAAGAAAAAAAAAAGATTCCCTCAGCACAATGTCCTGTCTCCCACATCAGCGGTGGTCATGGAATAAATCTATGATCGAAAAACTTTTGTTTTACCATAGTAAAATCTCAAAGGATTGAATAGGGCACGAGCTTAAATCTCTCCGCCACTTCCAACCCCTGCGTATTCAACTTTTTATAACTGGTGCTTTATATGTGCGATAAGGTAGTCCCAAACTGTCTATATTATTGTTTTTTTTCAAGGGTACCAGAGTTTTTAAGCAGTTCCCACGATATTTAGATAACCTTCAATTTCTTGGGTTCCTGAATGCTCAAGTTATTTTGTGTATTTTCGATCCCAGAGAGTACTATCCTAGTACCAAAGAGCCAATTTCCTTTGGCACTTCTAATCAAAGGTGTTGAATGGGCGTTCTTCTTTTGACTTTAGCTTCCAGGTTTCACACCTCTGCAACAAAATAGCTGCCAGGTTTTTGTACCTCTGCAACAAAATAGCTGCCAGGTTTCGCACCTCTGCAACTAAATAGCTGCCAGGTTTTGCACCTCTGCAACAAAATGGAGCAAATATGCACCACAGAGACTCAAATTTCGTCTTCGGCCTGATCTTTTTTTGGACCATAATAGCTTTCGTAGATGGTTGAAATGCTGTATGTTTTCTTATTCTAACCCTGATTTTGCTCTAGACCCAGCACTGATATCAATGTTAGTAGTAGAAGCAGTAATTGGTCCTGTTTGGGTTGCTCTGATTAATTAGAAATATTTTAGATAATTGGAATTGGCTATCCTTTTTGGAATTATTTAAAAAAAGTTCAAAAATCCAAAAGTTTTGAAATATTATCATCAGGAGGTAATTGTTTTTCAAACAAGCCAATTCTTAGTGCAAGTAAAATCTCACTCTGAAAAAACCGTTTAGCAGTACTTCTAAACCACTAATGTGGAAATAAAGTATTTAAGTGCGAAAAAAGAGTAGAATTATAGTAGGACAAAATCCGGAAGTAAATATTTTATCCTGTTTACTATTTGAACAGAAATGTTAACAAAATTGATTCCACTTCAAATTTTTTCAATCCCTAAAAGGCTGGTTGAAAATCGCTAGAAATCCCTATTTTCAATATCAAAATCCCTAAAATTTTCCCCCTTTTCTGACATTTTCTGACCCACAACCCTCAGGGCAAGGGTTTTAAGTTATGCCCTGGGGGGCATATAAGGTTTTTATAGAAAGAGTTGTCGTAGAAACTTCAAAAAAGGTTCATTCGATTGGAAATTCAAAGGGCTAATAGTCGGGCCTTTTAAATTTGAAATTCAAAAGGCCCTTTCTAATAGTCGAAAATGATTGGAGGGCAACTAGCCCCCTCCCCCACGCCCATAATTCCCCCAAACACATCCAATCAAAATTTTGAGATAGTCATTTTGTTCAGCGTAGTGGATTTTCAGATAGAAAATAAGTTTTTGAGTAGGACACTCCCCCACAACCCTCAAG
Source organism: Artemia sp. Qi Xiang Cuo (assembly GCF_049724085.1). Lineage (NCBI taxonomy): Eukaryota > Metazoa > Arthropoda > Branchiopoda > Anostraca > Artemiidae > Artemia > Artemia sp. Qi Xiang Cuo. Next base: position 38,506,859 of record NC_142809.1, read on the forward strand.
GCAAGGGTTTTAAGTTATACCCTGGGGGCATATAAGGTTTTTATAGAAGGCGTTGTCGTAGAAACTTCAAAAAAAGCTCATTCGATTGGAAATTCAACGGGCTAGTGCCCTTTTTAATAGTCGAAAGTGATTTGAGGGCAACTAACCCCCCTCTCACGCCCACCATTCGCCGAACATATCCAATCAAAATTTTGAGACAGCCATTTTATTAAACGTAGTTTTAAGTTCTGGAAATTAAGTCTTTGAGGATGACAATTCTCCAACAGCCCTCAGGGCAAGGGTTGTAGTTTAAGGATTCTCCGAATCCTTCATATTATTTCTTATAGAAGGGATGCTCGTATAAACTTTAGAGAGGACTCATTTGATTGGAAATTGAAAGTTCTTGTTCACTTTTTAAGAGTCAAAACAGATTGGAAGGCAACTAGCCCTCTCCCCCTAACGTAGTCTAAAGTAATGTATTTTACTTAATTATCGCAACATTGCGTTAATTAAACTTGCTCTTAACGCAAGTTTATCGGATCAACCTATTTTGCGCCCCCACCCTAAAAAAATCCTGGATCCGCCCCTTGTGTAAGGGCACTATAACTTTTAATTTGTAATTCAATGAACCCTGTTCTAAAGTTTATGCGACCGCCTCTTCCACATAAAGTGCCCCTGGAAAAATAAATAAGTAATAATTCTTTGAACCCTTATGGCTCTTTACTTAGTTAACGCTATAGCATTGCTTCTGACCTAAAAAGTTGAGCAGAAATTTCAGCTTCCATTTTTATGAATATCAGAAATTATCTGAGGGGAATATGTTTGGGGGGGCATATTCCACGGCTGTGAAATTTCTGCTGGGTGGAATTTAACGCGGGGGAATTATCAGCAGGAAAAGAAAAAGGTCTTGGAGGGGGGAAGAATGTCCCAGGGGTGAGTTTTCCAAATGTGAATTATTCAGGGAGGGGACGACCAAACCCATTCGATAATATTCTAAATTTTACATCTGAAAGTAACGGGAATAAAGAATAAACGGAAATGTCAGAGATAGCACTTCAGGTTCCTTTAGACGATTATTTTTGTGTCTTTTGAAAAAAGACATTTTCAAAAAAGAGATTATTTTCATTTGTATTACTTTCTCTGTGGCTGCTCAATTACGTATGTGAGGGGGGAGACTTCCCCCCACCACTGTTTACGCTAAGGTCTCAGTTTTATCTCAAGGCTTAAAAATGAACGCAATGAGATAAAAGTATAACTCAAAATAACATATATAGAATAATATATGCACATAACACGGAACAATTAATCAAAATTGCTTATTATGAGTTTAGGCTCACCAAATCATGGGCCAGGGGGCTCACCATTCCACAATCTATGAAAGGAATCCTGCAATAAATAAAAATATAAAGTATTTTTGAGTATTTTAACATCTTCCACAACTCAAACGGTCCAACATTCTTCAGCCCAAAGAGTCTCTCTAATCTCTTAAATCAGGAACGGAGGAGATAAGTGAAGTTCCGCCACGTATTGGATGAGTCTTCAGCCTCCCCCTCTCCTACTTTCTATGCTAAAGTTTTCTTCTTTATGCCAACTACGCTGCCCCCACTCCAAAGGCTTTAATAAGGTAAGTAGAAAGGGGGGTGCTACTCGTGACAGGACCACGTGGTTTATGGTTTTCTCACTGAGAATGAAAAAACAGGAATTTTCTCACTTGGAAAAACAGGAATTTTCTCACATTTATGTCTGTTTGCATGGATGGTTATGTGTGTTGGTTGATTTATTTGATGCTTTTCATGGTTGTAAACATCAAACTATTGTTGTTTTATGGTTTTGTCATCGAGAATTTGTAAAAACAGAAACTTTCTCACTTTCATGTCTGTTTTCTTGGATGGTTATGTATGTTGTTCGATTTGTTTGATGTTTTTCATGGATGGTTATGGATGATTTATGTCTGTTCGTTGTCGGTGTGAATGGACATGCTCGATGTGAATGTTATGAGATTGTTAGGCGAACCTAACCTGAGAACTTGATTTACATAATAGGCGGGGAAATTATTGATTCACGAAGGGGGAATTAAGAAACATTATGGTTTCTTTGATCTTTAGGCGAACCTAACCTGAGAACTTGATTTACATAATCGGCGGGGAAATTATTGATTCACGAAGGGGGAATTAAGAAACATTATGGTTTCTTTGATCTTTAGGCGAACCTAACCTGAGAACTTGATTTACATAATTGGCGGGGAAATTATTGATTCACGAAGGGGGAATTAAGAAACATTATGGATTCTTTGATCTTTAGGCGAACCTAACCTGAGAAATTGATTTACATAATCGGCGGGGAAATTATTGATTCACGAAGGGGGAATTAAGAAACATTAAGGCTTCTTTAATCTTAGGTCTGAGGGATAAACGTTCTTTAGGTCAGAGAGAAAAATTAATATTCTATTTTTAAATAGGGTTTCATTGATCTTTAGTGTTTCAGGTATTATAAATGACATCACTTGTTATCTTGGAATTATGCGGGAGTCTAAAGAGATAGAAATTCTGTTTTTAAATACGGCTTCACTGAGCTTTAAGTCGGAGAGATAAATTGATATTCTAACGAAACCTTAATAGTGTAGCTAGGAAAATTTATGAGATGAAGAGATTTACGTAGGAAAGGGTTTCCTAGAAATTTGAAATGTGAAAGCACAGAGATGCTAAAAAACAAAAGGAACACACAGAAATTACTTTTAGAGGGTTATTTGGGCGAAACGGTTTTAGACAGCTTATGGAATTATTTCGGCGAAACAGTTGGAGACATTTTAAAAGATGATTTAAAAGATGATTTTAGAAGAGGTTTTGAGTGTGGTCGTCATAATACACAAGTTGTATTTTAACAGTGTCGTGAGGTCCCCTACCCCAACCCCAAAGGGCCCCGATCCCCCTACCCCGATCCAAAGGGTTCCAATCCCCATACCCCAATCCAGAAGGAACCCCCCGGTTCCCAAAGGTTCCCAGGGCTCCCAAAGGGCCCCCGGACACCCAAAGGCCCTCACCTAGTCCCCAAAGGTCCACCGGACCCCAAAGACCCTTCCCCGGTCCTCAAAGGTCCCCCAGGCTCCCAATGGGCCACCGGACCCCCAAAGGCCCTCCCCGGGCCCCAAAGGCCCTCCCCCAGTCCCCCAAGGTCCACAGGGCTCCCAAAAGGGCCACCCAGCCCACAAGGGCCCCCGGATCCCCAAACACCCTCCCGAGTCCCCAAAGAGCCCCGAGGCCCCCCCCCACCCCCCAACTTTTTGCCACCCCCCACCCATTTTTTAATACTTTTTAATTTGCGCATTTTGAGACAAAAGGATCCCCATCCCCCCAAATTTTGGCTCCCCTTCCATCATTAGTGTTTTGTCGTGGTTTACCATGTCACAGTTACATTCTCTTGATTTTTCAAAGCTCATTTTGGATTTCTTTCGTTGAAATGCAAGAGTTGGAATATTTCAGTAGTGTTTTGTTGTGCTTTATACTGTCACAGTTACATTCTCTTAATTTTTCAAAGTTCATTTTGGTTTTCTTTCGTTGGAATGCAAGAGCTGGAATATTTCAGTAGTGTTTTGTTGTGGTTTACCTTGTCACACTTACATTCTCTTATTTTTTCAAAGTTCATTTGAACTTCTTTCGTTGAAATGCAAGAGTTGGAATATTTCAGTAGTGTTTTGTTGTGGTTTACCTTGTCAGAGTTATGTTCTCTTGATTTTTCAAAGTTCATTTCGAATTTCCTTAATTGAAATGCAAGAGCAGGAATATTTCAGTAGTGTTCTGTCGTGGTTTACCTTGTCACAGTTACACTCTCTTGATTTTTTAAAGTTCGTTTGAATTTCTTTCATTGAAATGCAAGAGTTGAATTATTTCAGTAGTGTTTTGTTGTGCTTTACCATGTCACAGTTTCATTTTCTTAATTTTTCAAAGTTCATTTTGAATTTCTTTAGTTGAAATGTGAGAGTTGGAATATTTCAGTAGTGCTTCGTCGTGGTTTAACTTTTCACAGTTATATTCTCTTGATTTTTCAAAGTTCATTTCGAATTTTTTTCATTGAAATGCAAAAGTTGGACTATTTCAGTAGTGTTTTGTCGTGGTTTACCATTTCAAAGTTAAATTCTCATGATTTTTCAAAGTTCATTTTGGATTTCTTTCGTTGAAATGCAAGAGTTGGAATATTTCAGTAGTGTTTTGTCATTGTTTACCATGTCAGAGTTATATTCTCTTGATTTTTCAAAGTTCATTTTGAATTTCTTTCATTGAAATGCAAGAGTTAGAATATTTCAGTAGTGTTTTTTCGTGGTTTACCATGTCACAGTTAAATTCTCTTGATTTTTCAAAGAGCATTTTGGTTTTCTTTCGTTGACATGCAAGAGTTGGAATATTTCAGTAGTGTTTTGTTGTGGTTTGCCTTGTCACAGTTACATTCTCTTGATTTTTCAAAGTTCATTTTGGTTTTCTTTAGTTGAAATGCAAGAGTTGAATTATTTCAATAGTGTTTGTCATGGTTTACCTTGTCATAGTTACATTCTCTTGATTTTTCAAAGATCATTTTGAATTTCTTTCATTGAAATGCAAGAGTTGGAATATTTCAGTAGTTTTTTGTTGTGGTTTACCTTGTCACAGTTACATTTTTTTGATTTTTTCAAAGTTCATTTGAATTTCTTTCGTTGAAATGCAAGAGTTGGAATATTTCAGTAGTATTTTGTCGTGGTTTACCTTGTCATAGTTACATTCTCTTAATATTTCAAAGTTCATTTTGAATTTCTTTCGTTGAAATGCAAGAGTTAAAATATTTCAGTAGTGTTTTATCGTGGTTTACCATGTCAAAGTTACATTGTCTTGATTTTTTAAGTTCATTTTGAATTTCTTTCACTGAAATGCAAGAGTTGGATTATTTCAATAGTGTTTTGTTGTGGTTTACCATGTCACACTTAAACTCTCTTGATTTTTCAAAGCTCATTTTGGATTTCTTTCACTGAAATGGAAGAGTTGAATTATTTCAATAGTGTTTTGTTGTGGTTTACCTAGTCACAGTAACTTTCTCATAATTTTTCAAAGTTTATTTTGAATTTTTTTCGTTGAAATGCAAGAGTTCGATTATTTCAGTAGTGTTTTGTTGTGGTTTACCTTGTCACAGTTACATTCTCTTGATTTTTCAAAGTTCATTTGAATTTCTTTCGTTGAAATGCAAGAGTTGGAATATTTCAGTAGTATTTTGTCGTGGTTTACCTTGTCATAGTTACATTCTCTTAATATTTCAAAGTTCATTTTGAATTTCTTTTCATTGAAATGCATAGAGTTAAAATTATTTCAGTAGTGTTTTATCGTGGTTTACCATGTCACAGTTACATTGTCTTGATTTTTTAAGTTCATTTTGGATTTCTTTCACTGAAATGCAAGAGTTGGATTATTTCAATAGTGTTTTGTTGTGGTTTACCTAGTCACAGTTACTTTCTCATAATTTTTCAAAGTTTATTTTGAATTTATTTCGTTGAAATGCAAGAGTTGGATTATTTCAGTAGTGTTTTGTTGTGGTTTACCTTGTCACAGTTACATTCTCTTGATTTTTCAAAGTTCATTTTGGAATTTCTTTCGTTGAAATGCAAGAGTTGGAATATTTCAGTAGTGTTTTGTCATAGTTTACCTTGTCACACTTACATTCTATTGATTTTTCAAAGTTTATTTTGGATTTATTTCATTGAAACGCAAGAGATGGAATATTTCAGTGTTGTTTTGTCGTGGTTTACCTTATCACAGTTACATTCTCTTGATTTTTCAAAGTTCATTTTGGGATTTCATTCATTGAAATGCAAGAGTTGGAATATTTCAGTAGTGTTTTGTCGTGGTTTACCTTGTCACTGTTAGATTCTCTTAATTTTTCAAACTTCATTTTGAATTTTTTTCATTGAAATGCAAGAGTTGGAATATTTCAGTAGTATTTCGTTGTGGTTCACATTGTCACAATTACATTCTCTTAATTTTTCAAAGTTCATTTTGAATTTACTTTCATTGAAATGCAAGAGTTGGAATATTTCAGTAGTGTTTTGTTGTGGTTTACCTTGTCACAGTTACATTCTCTTGATTTTTCAAAGTTCATTTTGGATTTAATTTCATTGAAATGCAAGAGTTGGAATATTTCAGTAGTGTTTTGTTGTGGTTTACCTTGTCACAATTAGATTCTCTTAATTTTTAAAAGTTTATTTTGATTTTCTTTCATTGAAATGCAAGAGTTGGATTATTTCAATAGTGTTTTGTCATGGTTTACAATGTCACAGTTACATTCTCTTGATTTTTCAAAGTTCATTATGGATTTATTTCGTTGAAATGTGTTTTGCTATGCTTTACCTTGACACAGTTACATTTTCTTGATTTTTCAATTTTCATACGGATTTCTTTCGTTGAAATGCAAGAGTTGGAATATTTCAGTAGTGTTTTGTTGTTGTTTACCATGTCACAGTTACATTCTCTTGATTTTTCAATGTTCATGATGGATTTCTTTCGTTAAAATGTGTTTTTGCTATGCTTTACCTTGACACAGTTACATTTTCTTGATTTTTCAATTTCATTGGGATGTCTTTCATTGAAATGCAAGAGTTGGATTATTTCAATAGTGTTTGTTGTGGTTTACCTTGTCACAGTTACATTCTCTTGATTTTTCAAAGTTCATTTTGGATCTACTTTCATTGAAATGCAAGAGATGGAATATTTCAGTAGTGTTTTGTTGTGGTTTACCTTGTCACAGTTAGATTCTCTTAATTTTTCAAAGTTTATTTTGATTTTCTTTCATTGAAATGCAAGAGTTGGATTATTTCAATAGTGTTTTGTCATGGTTTACCATGTCACAGTTACATTCTCTTGATATTTCAAAGTTCATGATGTATTTCTTTCGTTGAAATGTGTTTTGCTATGCTTTACCTTGACACAGTTACATTTTCTTGATTTTTCAATGTTCATACAGATTTCTTTCGTTGAAATGCCAGAGTTGGAATATTTCAGTAGTGTTTTGTTGTTGTTTACCTTGTCACAGTTACATTCTCATGATTTTTCAAATTTCATTTTGGATTTCTTTCGTTGAAATGCAAGAGTTTGAATATTTCAGTAGTGTTTTGTCGTTGTTTACCTTGTCACAGTTGCATTCTCTTGATCTTTCAAAGTTCATTATGAATTTCTTTTTTTTTGAAGTGCAAGAGTCAGATTAGGTTAGGTTTTTTGAAGAAGCGCAAAATGTTCAAGTTCTCTTTTGAATTTTCTTAAAGAAAAGAAAAAAGCTATAGTCCAATTCTAATTTTTTCCAAAGAAAATAAAAAATCTCCAACCTTTTAATAAACATTCTAAGCATTTGACATGCTAACATATCCTAAAATAGTGGAAATATAACAAATTAATGTATGATATATTTTGAATGAAAGGAGAATATGTAGCATATTACCACAAAAATATGTTTCATATATTATTACACATTATTAAAATCGTTGAATAATGTTGGGCATTTTCAATCTGTTCCATGAAATAATTCTTCATGCTTTCTTTCTATACTAGAGTTACTTGCTTCTCTTAGTTCATAAGCGGTAGAATAATCCTTCACCCATTTTGTTTCAAATACAATTTTTAAAGGGGTGTCACCAACTGACCCAATCTGTATTTCTTGTTTAGTATTATTTGATTCATTGACTAAATGATCTATAGCAGTAATAATGCTCACTTATGCTTCATTTTCAATCAATTTATCCTTATAATCATTGATGATATTGTATGCCAATGCCTTTTTTATTTTGCCAGCGATTTCACCGTCTATTCTCACACTGTGTTTACACAGGTAACAGTTCTGGCAGGTAGACATGATATGATTTATTACACTAGTGCAGCAGTAGTCCTTTCTTTTCCTCTTTGCTTTCATTTGAATAGTAATACCAGAACGATGGTAATAGGATCTATCAATAGGTGTACGCGCGCGTACATAGGCTAACCTAACCTAATCTAGCCTAACCTAACCTAATCTAACCTATGGTTTTGTATTTCTATGTAGTGGGAAAGGGGAGAGGGTGGGAGGGAGGGGGCTCTCCGGGGATCCTTGGGGGGGTGGCCTTTGGGGGGGGGACTCATGATAAGCTAACCTAATCCAACCTAACTTAAACATGGAGAAATGTTTCTATTTATTTATTGATATTTATTCATATGGCTGTATCAATTATACTCTATGGTTGGTCATAGATACTATGCGGCTGTCTCAGTGATGCTCTATGGCTGGTTATCGACACTACCTAGTTAAATGTAGGTATTAAATCAGTAATTTTCACACTTTGGCCGGATAAACACCGGATAAACACCCTTGTACCATACTTAGAAAAAAAGTGAAAATGAATTATTCAGAGAAAGTGTGTACACACGATAAAATCATCGTCGTGTTGAATGCCGACATAGATAGTTATTTAAACTATGAGACAAGCATTAATGGAGATCTTATTGGAAATGTATATGTGCGTTGTCATGATAGTGAAAAGCTAAATTTCTTTGGACTATCAAAATCATTCAACATTGCCCAAGGTGGATATGCGAAAGTGAGAGCACCCGAGATGATATTGCTAAAGGAGAATGCCAACTTAAAAATAATAGTTGATGAAGATGGTCATCTTCTTGCTAATGGTTCTGGTAACACGATGCCTATTGATAGATCCTATTCCCATCTGTCTTGTATTACTATTGAAATGAAAGAAAAGAGGAAAAGAAAGGACTACTGCTACACTAGTGTAATCAATCAGATCATGTCTACCCGCCAGACCTGTTATATGTGTAAACACAGTGTGAGAATAGACAGAGAAATAACTGGCAAAATAAAAAGGGCATTGGCATACAATTTCATCAATGATTATAATGATAAATTGATAGAAAATGAAGCGTAAGTGAGCATTATTACTACTATAGATCATTTAGTCAAT